>NW_012107875.1:450372-453627 GCF_000951045.1 Mandrillus leucophaeus | reverse complement strand
TAATGTCAAAAATTTTACCTTTGAAATATTGGACTTTGAAAAGTATTATTTATTTCTATCAATTGTATGAGAAAAATAAAATCTTTATTAAATTAACTTCAGTGATTTTCTTTCTTAATTTTAATTTTGTGGATACATAGTATGTGTATATATTTATGGAGTATATGAGATATTTTGATACAGTCATATAATGCACAATAATCATATCCGGATAAATGGGATAGCCATCACCTCAAGCATGTATCCTTTCATTGTGTTACAACAATCCTCTTAGACACTTTTGATTATTTTAAAATATATACTAAATTATTGTTGACTGTAGTCACCTTGTTGTGCTTTAAAATGGTAGATCTTATTCATTCTAACTATATTTTTATACCCATTAACCATCCCCACTTTCTCTCGCTCACTTTTGTATCCTCACTACCCTTCCCAGTCTCTGACAACTGTCATTCTACTCTCTATCTCTATGAGTTCAATTGTTTGAATTTTTAGCTTCCAGAAATAAGTGAGAACATGTGAAGTTTGTCTTTCTTTGCCTAGCTTGTTTCACTTGACATAATGTTCTCCAGTTCCATCATGCTGTTGCAAATGATAGGATTTTATTTTTATGGCTAAATAGTACTCCATTGTGTATATGTACCACATTTTCCTTGCATGTTCCTCTGTTGATGGACACGTAGGTTGCTTCCAAATCTTGGCTATTGTGAATGGTGCTGCAATAAACATGAGAATGCAGATATCTCTGATATACTTGTTGCCTTTCATTGGGATTTCAGTGGGATTGCTGTATCATATAATAGTTCTATTTTTAGTTTTTTTTTTGGAACCTCCAAACTGTTCTCCATAGTGGCTATACTAATTCACATTCTCACCAACAATGCATGAGGGTTCTCTCCTCTCCACATCCTTGTCAACATTCGTTATTGCTGGTCTTTTGGATAAAAGCCATTTTAACTGGGGTGAGATGATATCTCATTATAGTTTTGATTTGTATTTCTCTGATGGTCATTGATGTTGAGAACCTTTTCATACAACTTTTTGTGAGTTCCATGTCTTCTTTGAGGAAACATCTATTCAGATGTTTTGTCCATTTTTCAACCAAATTATTCTATTTTTTTCTATAGTGTTTGTTGAGTTCTTTATGTATTCCGATTATTAATCCTTTGGATGGATAGTTTTCAAATATTTTCTCCCATTCAGTGAGTTGTCTCTTTGTTGATTGTTTCCTTTGCTGTGCAGAAGTTTTCAATTTGATGTGACCCCATATGTCCATGTTTACTTTGGTTGCCTGTACATGTGGGATATTACTCAAGAAATCTTTGCCCAGCCTAATGTCCTGGAGAGTTTTCTTAATATTTTCTTGTAATAATTTCATAATTCGAGGTCTTAGATTTAAGTCTTTAATTCATTTTTTGTATGATTTTTGTATATGACAAGAGATAGGGATCTAGTTTTATTCTTCTGAATATGGATATGTAGTTTTCCCAGCACCATTTAATGAAGAGACTGTCCTTCCTTCAATGTATGTTCTTGGAACCACTGCCAAAAATGGGTTCATTGTAGACATATGGATTTATTTCTGGGTTCTCTATTCTATTCCATTAGTCTAAATATCTATTTTTATACAAGCACTATGCTGTTTGGATTACTGTAGCTTTATAGTATAATTTGAAGTCTGGTAGCATGAGTCCTCCATTTGTGTTCTTTTTGCTCAGCATGGCGATGGCCATTCTGGGTCTTTTGTGGTTCCTTATAAATTCTAGGATTCTTTTTTCTAATTATGTGAATAGCGTCATTGATATTTTCATGGGGGTTACATTGAACTTGTAACCAATGGTAGTATAGACATTTGAACAATATTGATTATTCTAATCCATGAACATGAAATATATTTTCTTTTTTGCTGTCCTCTTCAATTTATTTGATCAACATTTTATAGTTTTCATTGTAAAGGTCTTTCACTTCTTTGATTAACCTTATTTCTGGGATTTTATTTTAATTGTAGCTATTGCAATTGGGATTACTTTGTTAATTTCTTTTCCAGATTGTTCATTGTTGGCATACAAAAATGCTACTAATATTTGTATGTTGATTTTGTATCAGTCAAATCTACTGAATATGTTTATCAGTTCTAGTAGATTTTTGGTCAACTCTTTAGGTTTTTCCAAATATAAGAATCATATCATTTGCAAACAAGGAAAATTTGACTTTTTCCTTTCCAATTTGGATGCCCTTTATTTCATTCTCTTGTCTGATTGTTCTAGCTAGGACTTCCAGTACTATGTTAAATAAGAGTAGTGGAAGTGGGGATGTTTGTCTTGTTCCAGATGTTAGAGGAAAGGCTTTCCTTTATTTTCTCCTGTTCAATATATTAACTGTGAGTCTGTTGTGTATAGCTTTTGTTGTGTTGAAGTATGTTCCTTCTATACCCTGTTTTTCTGGATTTTTAATCATAATGAAATGATGAATTTTATCAACTGCCTTTTCAGCATCAACTGAAATGATCATGGGGTTTTGGCTTTCATTCTGATATGATGTATTACATTGGTTGATTTGTGTATGCTAAACTATCCTTGCATCCCTGGGATAAATCTCACTTGGTCATGATGAATAATCTTTTTAATGTGTTGCTGAATTGGGTTTGCTAGTATTTTCGTGAGGGTTTTTGCATCAGTGTTCACCAGGGACATTGGCTTGCAGTTTTATTGTTTGTTTTTCTTTTTTGATGTGTCTTTGTATTGTTTTGGTATCAGGGTAATACTGACTTCAAAGAATGAGTTTAGAAGTATTTCCTAATCCTCTATTTATTGGAATAGTTTGAGTAGGTTGCTATTAGTTCTTCTTTTAATATTTGCTAAAATTCAGCAGTGAAAAAAGTAGGTCGTGGACTTTTCTGGGAGGTTTTTTGTTCATTACAGTTTCAAGCTCACTATTTGTTATTGATCTGTTAATGTTTTGAATTTCTTCATGGTTCAATCTGGGTAGGTTGCATGTTTATAGGGATTTGTACATTTCTTCTAGGTTTTCCAATATATTGGCATATAGTTCTTCATAGTAGACTCTAATAATCTTTTACATTTATTTGATATTTGTTATAATGTTTAATTTTTTTATCTCTGATTTTATTTGTGTCTACTCTCTCTCATAGTCTGGCTAACGACTTGACAATTTTGTTTATCTTTTCAAAAGTCCACCTTTTTATTTCATTGATCTTTAGTATTCTTTTCAATTTTATTTTTTTCTCCTATCTTC
>NW_012107875.1:436002-450322 GCF_000951045.1 Mandrillus leucophaeus | reverse complement strand
TAGTATAGACATTTGAACAATATTGATTATTCTAATCCATGAACATGAAATATATTTTCTTTTTTGCTGTCCTCTTCAATTTATTTGATCAACATTTTATAGTTTTCATTGTAAAGGTCTTTCACTTCTTTGATTAACCTTATTTCTGGGATTTTATTTTAATTGTAGCTATTGCAATTGGGATTACTTTGTTAATTTCTTTTCCAGATTGTTCATTGTTGGCATACAAAAATGCTACTAATATTTGTATGTTGATTTTGTATCAGTCAAATCTACTGAATATGTTTATCAGTTCTAGTAGATTTTTGGTCAACTCTTTAGGTTTTTCCAAATATAAGAATCATATCATTTGCAAACAAGGAAAATTTGACTTTTTCCTTTCCAATTTGGATGCCCTTTATTTCATTCTCTTGTCTGATTGTTCTAGCTAGGACTTCCAGTACTATGTTAAATAAGAGTAGTGGAAGTGGGGATGTTTGTCTTGTTCCAGATGTTAGAGGAAAGGCTTTCCTTTATTTTCTCCTGTTCAATATATTAACTGTGAGTCTGTTGTGTATAGCTTTTGTTGTGTTGAAGTATGTTCCTTCTATACCCTGTTTTTCTGGATTTTTAATCATAATGAAATGATGAATTTTATCAACTGCCTTTTCAGCATCAACTGAAATGATCATGGGGTTTTGGCTTTCATTCTGATATGATGTATTACATTGGTTGATTTGTGTATGCTAAACTATCCTTGCATCCCTGGGATAAATCTCACTTGGTCATGATGAATAATCTTTTTAATGTGTTGCTGAATTGGGTTTGCTAGTATTTTCGTGAGGGTTTTTGCATCAGTGTTCACCAGGGACATTGGCTTGCAGTTTTATTGTTTGTTTTTCTTTTTTGATGTGTCTTTGTATTGTTTTGGTATCAGGGTAATACTGACTTCAAAGAATGAGTTTAGAAGTATTTCCTAATCCTCTATTTATTGGAATAGTTTGAGTAGGTTGCTATTAGTTCTTCTTTTAATATTTGCTAAAATTCAGCAGTGAAAAAAGTAGGTCGTGGACTTTTCTGGGAGGTTTTTTGTTCATTACAGTTTCAAGCTCACTATTTGTTATTGATCTGTTAATGTTTTGAATTTCTTCATGGTTCAATCTGGGTAGGTTGCATGTTTATAGGGATTTGTACATTTCTTCTAGGTTTTCCAATATATTGGCATATAGTTCTTCATAGTAGACTCTAATAATCTTTTACATTTATTTGATATTTGTTATAATGTTTAATTTTTTTATCTCTGATTTTATTTGTGTCTACTCTCTCTCATAGTCTGGCTAACGACTTGACAATTTTGTTTATCTTTTCAAAAGTCCACCTTTTTATTTCATTGATCTTTAGTATTCTTTTCAATTTTATTTTTTTCTCCTATCTTCGTTATTTCTTTTCTTATACTAATTATGGGTTTGATTTGCTCCTGCTTTTGTAGTTATTAAGACACATTTTAGCTTGTTTATTTGAAGTTTTGTTAATTTTTGTTAATTATACCAGGTGCATACTGGTATAGCTTTCCTCTTAGTATTGCTTTTGCTGTATCCTACGGGTTTATGCATGTTGTGTGTCCACTTTTATTTGTTTTAAGAAATTTCAAAATTTCCTTTTTAAATGTTTCATTGACCCACTGGTTATTCAGAAGGATATTGTTTAATTTCCATGGGTTCACATAGTTTTTAGATTTCCTCTCATTATTGATTTCTAGTTTCATTCCATTGTAGTCAGAGAAAATACTCTATATAATTTAAATGGTTTTTAAATTTTTTAAGATGTATTTTGTGACCTAACCTATGGTCTATCCTGGAAAAGCATCCATGTGCTGAGGAGAATGCATATGCCACAGACATTGGATGAAATGTTCTTTAAAATATCTATTAGGTACATCTGTTCTATAATGCAGATTAAGTCCAATGTTCCCTTGTTGATTTTCTGTCTGATGATCTGTCCAACTGCGTCCAGAATTGGTGGGTTCTTGGTCTCCTTGACTTCAAGAATGAAGCCACAGACCCTCGCGGTAAGTGTTACAGTTCTTAAAGATGGTGTGTCCAGAGTTTGTTCCTTCAGATGTTCAGATGTATCCAGAGTTTCTTCCTTCTGGTGGGTTTGTGATCTCGCTAGCTTCAGGAGTGAAGCTGACAACCTTCGCAGTGAGTGTTACAACTCATAAAGGCGGGCGGGGACCCAAAAAGTGAGCAGCACCAAGATTTATTGCCAGGAGCAAAAGAACAAAGCTTCCACAGCCTTGAAAAAGACCCCAGCAGCTGCCTGCTGGCTCAGCATCCTGCTTTTATTCCCTTATCTGACCCCACCCACATCCTGCTGATTGATCCATTTTACAGAGAACTCATTGGCCCATTTTAGAGAGAGCTGATAGGCCAATTTTGACAGGGTGCTGATTGGTGCGCTTACAAACTTGAACTAGACACAGAGTGCTGATTGGTGCATTTACAATCCTTTAGCTACACACAAAAGTTCTCCAAGTCCCCACTAGGTTAGCTAGCCACAGAGCACTGATTGGTGCATTTACAAACATTGAGCTAGACACAGGGTGCTGATTGGCGCATTTGCAATCCTTTAGCTAGATACAAAGTGCTGATTGGTGCATTTATAATACTACAGCCAGGCATAAATGTTCTCCAAGTCCCCACCCCACTCAGGAGCCCAGCTGGCTTAGCCTAGTGGATTGGGGGGGGGGGGGGGGGGGGGCCCGTGGGCAGAGATGCCCGCCAGTCCCCTGTCACATGCCTGCACTCCTCAACCCTTGGGTGGTGGATGGGACCGGGTGCCATGGGGGGTAGGGCAGGCTGCAGGTCCCGGGCCCTGCCCCACGGGGAGGCGGCTGAGGCCTGGTGAGAGTTTGAGCGTGGCAGTGGCGGGCTGGCAGTGCCAGGGAACCCAGTGCACCCTCCGCAGCTGCCAGTCCGGGTGCGAAACCCCTCATGGCTCGGGGCCGGCAGCACCGGCCGGCAGCTCTGAGTGTGGGGCCGGCCAAGCCTGTGCCCACCTGGAACTAGGCCAGGGAGCGCCATGCGCAGCCCAGGTTCCGCTGGCGCTTCTCTCTCCACACCTCCCTGCAAGCAGAGGGAGCCGGCTCCAGCCTCTGCCAGCCCAGAGAGGGGCTCTCACAGTGCAGCAGTGGACTAAAGGGCTCCTCAAGCACAGCCAGAGTGGACCCGGAGGCCGAGGAGCTGCCGAGAGTGAGGAAGGACTACTAGCAGGTTGTCACTTCTCACAGAGTTGGAAGTAGGAGGTTGAAAGTCTTGATATACAATTGTACTGTTGTCTATATCTCTTTAATAATATTTGCTTTATAAATCTAAGTGGTCCAACCTTAGGTGCGTATATATTTACAATTGTTACATCTTCTTGCTAAATTGACACCTTTATCATTATATGATGACCATCTTTGTCTCTTTTTATAGTTTTTGTTATGAAATCTATGGTGTCTGAAAAAAGTATAGCTACCTCTTCTTTATTTTATTTATATTTGCGTTGCATATCTTTTTCCATCCCTTTATTTTCAATCTATGTGTCTTTGTAGGTGAAGTGTGTTTCTTGTAGGAAAAAGATCCGGTTTGCTTTTCTATTCAGCTATTCTGTCTTTTGATTGGAGAGTTTACATGTGATGCTACTATTGAAAAGTAAGGACTCCTGCCATTTTGTTATTTGTTTTCTGGTTATTTCTTCTGTGTTTGCTTACTTCCTGTCCCTCTTTTAGTGAAAGTGACTTTTCTAGTGGCATGTTTTAATTTATTCCTTTTTGCTTTTTGTGCATCTGTTGTAGTTTTTTGATTTGAGGTTGCCTTGGGTCTTGCAAATAATGTAATACATTACTTAAAACACATGACAACTTTGATTGCATAAACTTATAAACAAACTAACAAAGAAGCAACAAAGTAATAAAAACTCTACATTTTAACGTCATCTGCCCATTTTTTAACTTTTTGTCATTTCGATTTATATTTTATTGAACTATGTCTTAAAAAGTTGTTATAGCTGTTATTTTGATAGTTTAACTATATATTCCTTCTACTTAAGATAAGTAGTTTACATACCATAACCACAGCATTTTAATATTTTGTGTTTTTCTGTGTACTTACTATTACCAGTGAGTTTTCCACCTTCAGATTATTTCTTATTGCCTATTAACATCATTTTCTTTCAGAATGAAGAACTCCCTTTAACGTTTTTCATAGGACAAGCATGGTGTTGATGAAATCCTTAACATTTGTTTGTATGGAAAAGTCTCTATTTCTCATTCATGTTTGAAGAATACTTTCGCTAGATATTCTATTCTAGGATTAAAGGATTTTTTCCTTCAGTACTTTAAATATATCATGCCATTCTCTCCTCGCCTATAAATTTTCCACTGAGAAGTCTGCTGTCAGACACATTGGAGCTGTTTTGTATATTATTTGTTTCTTTTCTCTTGTTGACGTTAAGATCCTTTTGTTATCTTTGATTGTTGGGAATTTGATTATTATACATCTTGAGGTAGTCATATCTGGGTTAAATCTGTTTGGTGCTCTAGAACAATCTTGTACTTGAATATTGATATCTTACTCTAGGTTTGCTGTTATTATCCCATTGAATAAGCTTTACGCCCCAATATCTCTCTACCTCCTCTTTAATAAATGCCAATAACTCTTAGATTTGTCCCTTTGAGGATACTTTCTAGATCTTGTATGTGTTCTTCATTCTTCTTTTCTTTTGTTTCTTCTGACTGTGTATTTTCAAATAGCCTATCTTCAAGCTCATTATTTTTTCTTCTGCTTGATCAATTCTGCTGTTACATCTCTGATGAATTCTTCAGTATGTCAATTGCATTTTTCAGCTCCAGGATATCTGTTTGATTCTTTTTAATCATTTTAAGTTATTAGTTAAATTTATCTGATAGAATTCTGAATTTCTACTCTGTATTATCTTGAATTTTAATGAGTTTCCTCAAGACAGCGATTGTGAGTTATCTCCTTGAAAGTTTACATACATCTGTTGTTTTGGGGCTTGGTCACTGGTGCCTTAAATAAGTTAAAAAAAAACAAACTAAATAATTTGGTGAGGACACGTTCCTAAATGGTATTGTTGCTTATTGTTCATTGATGTCTGGAAATTGAATAGTTAGGTATTTATTGTAATCTTTGCAATCTGGGCTTGTTTGCACCTGCTCTTCTCAGGAAGGCTTTCCAGTATTGAAAGGGACTTGAGTGTTGTGATCTAATTTGTTGGTCACTGCAGCCATATCTGCATTAGGGAGAACCCCAAATTAATTAATCCTGTGTCTTTTCCAGACTTGTAGAGTTACCACCTTGATAGTCTTAGATAAGATCCAGAAAAATTCCCTGGATGCCCAGGCAGAGACTCATGTTCTCTTCTCTTATTATACCTCAAACAAATTGACTCTCTCCTTCTGTGCTGAGCTGCATGGAACTGAGGAAGAGTTGACATAAGCACCTTTGTGGCCATCACCTCTGAGACTGTTCTGGGTCAGACCAAAAGCCAGCACAACACTGGGTCTCATCAAAGGTCTATTGTGACCTCTGCCTGGCTACTGCCTATGTTCACTCAAAGCTCAAGGACTCTATAATTAGCAGGTGATAAATCCAACCAGGCGAATGTCCTTCCCTACAGGGCAGCACATTGCCCCCAGCTCTCAGCTGGTCTACAGATGCTATCCAGTAGCCAGCACCTGGAGTTGAGAACCCTAGGAATCTACCTGGTGCTCTATTCTACTGTGGCTGAGCTGGTACCCAAGCCACAGAAAAAAGTCCTTGTCACTCTTCCCTCCCTTTTACTGAAGCAAGGGAGTCTCTCCCTATAGTCATACTGCCCCGGGCCCATGGGAACTACTGCCTGGCAACCACCAATATTAACGCTAGGGCCAAAGGCTCTTCAGTCAGCTTTTGATGAATGCTGCCAGGCCTGAGTCTCTCCCTTCAAGGCAGTGGGCTTCCTTGTGGCTCAGAGTCCAAGGCTTGGAATCAGGGACCCCAGGAGCCTGCTTGGTGCTCTAACCCACTGTGGCAGAGCTGGTACCCAAGCTGTAAGAAAAATACCTTTTTTTTTCTTCCCTCTTCTTTCCTCAAGCAGGAGTCTCTCTCTGTGGCTACCACAGGTGGGAATATGCTAGGTCACTCCAGAAGCCAGCAAGACTCTGAGTCTCAGTAAAGGCCTACAGGGAGTACTGCCTAAGACTGTTCATTATTCAGGGCTCAGGAGCTCTTTAGTAAGAAAGGAGGCAATAAATCCTGCCAGGACTGGGTCCTTCTTTTCAAGGTAGTGGGTTCCCTTCTGGCCCAGGATGTGTCTAGAAACGTCATCTGGGAGCTAGGACCTGGAATGGGGGCCTCTAACTGTGCCTGCTGCCCTATGCTACTGGGACTGAGCTGGTATCCAAGTTGCTGTGCTGTCCAGTGTTGGAAGAGGTGTGACACAAGTACTACCTCGGCCACTGAGGATGGTGTGTTACTAGATCATATGTACTCTAAGTCCAGTGGCTCTCAGTCCAGCACAACATGAGGACTTGCTCAGGAATTGCAGTGCCTGTGCCTGCCTTTCAAGTTTACTTAGGACCCAAGAGTCCTTTAGCTTGTGGTGGTGGAGCTTGCTGGGATTTGGGTTCTGAACCCTGGAACAAACAATTTGCCTCTGGCTAGGGCTGGTCTAAATGTAGCCTCCGTGGGCAGAGACTGAGTTCTGCTACCACATTCCTTTCTACTGTGACAAGACAGCACTGAGTTTGTATGCAAATTCCCACAATCGCTGTAGTATCCCACCTCCAGGCATACAGATTCTATCTTGAAACCACAGGGCTGCTCTCAGGGATGGGGAGAAGGCGAGAGAGGTAGTTTAGGTGATTCAAAACTGTTTTTCTACCCACTTCAGTGTCTCTTTTCTAAATATGATATTAAAACTAGGCACTGCGATCACTCATCTGACTTATTCTTCTTATAAAGGCACTTTTTGTATGGATAGTTGCTCCATTCGGTGTTACTGTGAAGGGCACAATTATTGGTTTGTTTTATTCAGCAGTATTGCCCCACTCCCCTCCTGCTTTTCTTTTGAAATATCTAATGACACAGATATAAAACTGCTTTTCTTTAGAAAATTTTAGTTATGACCTTCTTTATTCTTTAGTAAATACTCCAATACACATATACACACTAAGGAATTTGATGTTTTCATAGTTATTTCTATGTTCAGCCCTGAATATTTTGAGATGGTATGAAGTTAAATGCTTGCAGATTAAAACCCACTTACAGTGGCATCAAGTGGTGAGTGTTCTCTTTCTGAGTGTTGATTACTGAGAGTTACTTGGAACACACTGGCTGAAAGCCCACTTATCTACTTGTGGAAACCTCCCCAAATATAAGGAAATGACAAAAATATTAATACAATTTGGTTTTATTTTCCTTTTATAGAAATTGGAGGGCAGAGTTTCCATGTTCAAATAATTAGTTCCCACCTTTTTTTGAAGCTATATATATCCTTATCCATGTAATCTTAAATTTATTCTTCCTGGAAGATAGACACTGAAAAACACTTCCTTTTTTAGTTTCACAGTGTCACCGACTGTCATCTAATCATGTTCATATATTTCTCTGAAAAAAGAAAACACATTTAATCTTTAAAACAACCTGCAACCTATAATCAATCTCAAATGGTAGGTAATTCGGTTCAACTTTGATTTCTGAATGGCAGCCTTATTTTGTCTTTCTGCTCTCCCCTCCCCTTGGGGTTGTCAATTCATTCTTCTTCTTTTGTGCTAATTTTAAATGAAGCATGGAATCATCTGTGACATATTTCATGTGAAAACTCTGTGAAATAGTTCATTTTGCTGCATCCTTACAGAGCCAAATTACTTATTTTAGGTATGATTTAGCATCTGCCTTCTTCTATCCTGTCTGGGTCAGTACTTCTTGGTCTTTTGCTGTGCCTGTTCATTTTGGCGTTGTAGACTCAATTTGAGTTTTTCTATAGCATCTGTTTTCTCAGAACTCTTAGGCTAACTGTTTGCATAGAGTTTTGCTTAAGTCGGCACCATCTTTCATTCTCCTAATCTGTATATTGGTAGGAGTTAGATTAGTTGAATCTTAGGTCCTATCTAGATTTTAAAAAATAAGAAAATAAGGAAACAATAAGGAAGGAAGGGAAACAAAATGAGAAAAAAGTATAGTAAAAACTAAACAAAAATGTGTAAATGTGTATTCTGAAATACTAAAATGGAAATCTGTAATACTTTTAACAGAGCAGCACTAATCTTAGGCCCAGGCGAAGTTGTGCCCTCTCTGCCTCATTCAGAGTGTCTTAAAAATTTTTCATCCGGGCTACCAGATCCCAAGTACCACTTAAAAAGAGTGCCCAAAGGTCAAACCTGATTCTTACTGGGTGCTGGATTCTTACTGGTTGATGAAAATGCCAACCGAGAAATTATTTAACTTCCCAGCTAACTTCTGGAAACTCTGTGGTTCATCTGTGACACCTGGATAGAATGTTTTAAACCGCACTGAGTTCTGTGTGAACCTATTTCTCCCCTTCAGGGCACTCTGTGACTCTCTACATTGTTTCCTAACCAGCCTGCACATGCCTTCTGTTGACCTGATACACTGGGGAGATCCAGGTCTAGTGCCCATAAAGATGTCACAAGTCCTGAGGCTGAGCCCTTTTCCAGGGGCAAGCCTAGAGAGGATCATGCCTGCTAGAGGGAACCTTTTTTTTTTTTCACTCTCAGAATGGTGCCAATGACTTGATTTAGGGTCTCTCATTCTCCCTGGACTCAGGATGAGTAAAGATGAATCTTACTTTCCATATTTTGCCACCGATAACCAATAATACTTGTTCTTTTGCCTCGCAGTGCCTCTGAAGTTACCTTAGGTGTATAGCACCAACAGGTGGAAATTTTTCAACCTGTGTGCCTCCAGACACTGACACCAGGGTTTTCTTCCCATCTGCGTTACAGGATCCACACCATGTGTCAGGCACTCTTCTGGAGTGGCTGTGACTCTATGGTTTATAAGATATTCACTTCACAATGCCAGTGGACGCTTCCAATATATTTTATCTGTTGCTTCTCTGCTATGTGGTAGCATCATGCTCTCCTGGGTGAGAAACATTCTTTTGGCAAATTGGGCTGTTCTTTTGATTCAACTTCTGGGCCTCTTTCTTATTCTACCCACTAATGGTGGTAAAAAGATGGAGTTACCACTGGAGATTATGTTCCAGGGGTGAAGTGATTGCAGTCTAAAACGTTCAAGAGAATAAGATATGGTTGGAGGATGTGTTATACTGTGTTTACACTACAGAATCCCCAGTAACAAATTTAACATAATACTAAAATGAATTATAATTTACTTTTTTTTTTTCTGCAAAATCTGGATAAGACTTGCATTTTTGGTTATCATCAGCTGTCTATCAATGAACAGTTACCACCTTGGAGAGTCACTGAAATCCATTATTACTGGCAGCATAATAAATGAAGCAGTCATAAAAAATGACACTAAATAAATCATATTAGGGTAATACTAATATATAGAAAGTGTATTATTTCAATATAAACAGATTCCAAAGAGTCATTTCATTGTGGACATTAGCACCATTATTACCTTTTTCTTACAACAAAAATATGAAATTAGACAAAAATGGTGCACTTGTCAGTAAAGTAGGTAAAGAGATAAAGAGATGGTTGTCCTAGGTATTAAGGTGAAGAGATGGAGCCCAGACAGCATAAAGGACCTTCATGTGTACTAATAAGGCAAAAAAGCAAAAGGGCAATTATTTCTTTCCTACTAATTATTCTCCCATCATTCTAAATCCTCATTGATAAATTACTATACTGCATGTAGCCCCATGAACTTTGAAATATTTTTTAAAATTAAATTGTATATATTGACAGGGGCCTCACAGAGTGAGTTTTATCCACTATGTATACCATACAATTCAATTGAGCTACCTTTAATCATGCATTTGTTTTTTGTTGTTGTTTTGGTTTGGTTTGGTTTAGGTTTTGGTTTGACGATAGGCTAAAATTCTAGTAATTCAGTTGTATTTAATGTGTTTCTAGGGATTGAAGAACATCTTTCTTCTTAAGAAGGGTCACATTGGATCTTATTACAATATCCTTGTTAGGCATCAAGGACATTTTTCTTATTACGCTTGTTATTGGAAGAAAGCAAACTTGGAATTGCATTAGAAATTTCTGAGTTTACTTCTGCAGATCTAGAACAATGTCAACATACACTCAGAACTCAGCAAATGTTCACTGATGATATTGTGAACACATTTAAAAAACACTGAACATAAATAATGAAAGAATGTTGTCTTTTTATAATATAATGTTTATGATGCCTGATTATTTTTATAATGCTTTGGCTTCAATAAAATCAGAATAAGAATGTATTATTTCAGTGCAAGGATTTAGTTATATTACTTGGAGTCAATAGTATTCCTGTTTTTCTAATGTGCAGAGACTTCCTGCTGAGGGGATTCTGGCTAAGCACGAACTCTTTTTTTCTTGTTTGCTTGTGTTTATTTTACCATTAATGAAAGACATATTTTAAAACACATTTTTTACTAAGGCACTTCAAAGAGAAAGAGGAATAGAAGGAAATCAGGGGGAGGATGTAGAGATTCTACAGGAGGCTGGTTGTCTATGCTTCGAATATGAACAGAAACCAAGAGATGTTCTAGTGTTTGGCATTATAAATTATATACTTTTAATCTTTCACATGCATGGGTCCTTTCAGAGGAACCATCTGGCTCAATGCTGACTGTTAGTGTTGTACAGTATCTCAATTAATTATGGCGCATTTATCTGATAACCAACAGTTGCCTCTATTTTGTGTGTCAGAACTCAAACTACAAACACTTGTAGTAGACATATGATTTACAAAGTTGATCATACGTCTATTCTCTGAAAATATCCATGAGTAGTTAAAAGTACACTAGGATCTCCTGAGTTTTCAAGCTTTCATTACGGAAAGCAATGAAAAATGGGTGGCTGAAATTGTTCTACTGAGAAGATCACACAAAGAAGAATCATCCATAAATAAAGATCTGGGAACTGAGAAGTTGGGAGTGGGGGAAGGGTATGGGTTTTGGCCAGCCAAAAATATGACCGATATAAGACATAGAAGGCAAGTTTGTCTAATTAAACACTGTATTTAATTTTAGGATGCTTGAGTCCTACACTGCATTCTACCACTGATTGGAATATTTACTTCATTTTCTAAATCTCAGTTTTCTAATATTTGAAAAGAAGGAAAAGAAGAACAGGTAGGAAGTTTGAATTAGATGCTATCAATAATAAATTCCACTTCTAAAATGGATTCAGTTTTACGTAATCTTTTCACCTTATATTCTCCAAACCCATTCTTGTTTATCACTTAATGTCAACAAAAAGAGCAGCATCTTCTAAGATTAAATTTATTCAGAACAAAAGCACATCAATGCAACTTTAATTAAAGGTGAGATCTTATTTGCACATGCTAACATGAACAAACAGTGAAAGATTTCTGCGGCCAAGCTACAAGATGTTGTTTTACCTAAAGGGAAAAAGTCTTCTTAAAAAATGCATCAGTGACTGTTCATTTAATCTCTATTATTTGAAAAAAGAATGTCAAGGAATTTTGGAGCTGTCAGAAAGTTTATGATAGTGGCAAGCACTGTATTTTTGAATAACCTTTGCAAACTCTCTGAGTTTTGCTTATATTTATAGTACAATTATAGTAAGTTGTATTTAGAAATATGTTGATGTAGAATTTTTTTTAGTCCTAGTGCGAGCTTAGTATATAGAGATACTCAACATATATCTGTGGAATAAATGAATAAATGCATTCAAAAGGGTAAATCAATGAGTGTTTAAAATTTTGATTTAGTTACATATTCTGGATGCAGAGCCACACAATTTTGAAAATATTTGGGTAACAGATTGATATTCAGGTTTCATCTGGATCCTCTTCAGTATGTAAACTTCAGAATGAGTGCTACAAAACTGTTGTTCCTTATACAACTATTTAAAAAATTCATTGAACAAATATTTAGTAAGAATATTGTAGGCAATGGGGAAATGAAAACAGTAATGCTCTTTTGCAGTAGAAATAGCATGAACTATGTTCAGGATCTACTCCTTATAAATTATTCCAAGATTAAGAAGCCCACCAAGGAAATCATTGGCAAATGCTATAATTCCTTACTGAAAAGTTTGTCATTATGAACAGACAGAGCCAAGAAGCATGAGAACAGATGGTGAAATGCCAAGTATGAATAAATTCATGCCTCTCTCTAGTATCCTAAGCCTAAGGACTTGGATGTGGACCAACACATACTGCTGTGGGCCCAGTGAGAAGCAAAAATTATTCAACAATCATCACAGTTAGGAATGGAATCCTGGAGAGTAATAGCAACACTTCAGCTATCTCCATTACAAATCCTTCATGGTCTCTAGAAGGCCGTTTGTAACACCGGAAGCCTGCCAATGCCCTTACTTAACGTTAGCTCCAACTTCTGAAGAAGCCACTTGTAGGGCTGTTCAGAACCTTTGCTTTTCTTTTTCCTTTTAAAAATTTTCTTCTCATCTATCCCCATACATTATTTTGAGGATTAAATTAGGTAGTTAAATACAATTACTTTGAAAGATTTATTAATAAAACGCTAGTTAAGAGTTATTTGTATATGCTACTTTATATTATCATAAGTTTATTAATTAAACTCCAATTTTTGTATCTGTGGAGATGTCTCAGTGATGGTGTTTGCACAAATGTTATTTTCTCTTTCTTTAAAATAAATATTGGTTTAGATAAAAATTCCAAATATTTTCTAGAATAAAACTGGAAATGTACTATTTCACCAGACGACTTGTCTTTTAAGTTGATTATGTTTGGTAAATTTTATCTATATTATGTGAAACAAGCCAGAATTTTGACTCATGGGATTCTGAAATAGATAAACTACATTAGAATCACTTAATTTAAGATGAAACATAGTAACATAAGCTTAAATGATCAAATGCAATAAACAATGATTATATAATGAGGGTTCGCCTCATGAAAACTAGACCCATCAATGCAAAGTATATAAATTTAAAATAATTTTCCAAATTGGACCAATAATCCAATATTGAAATTCAGTGCTGCTATATAAATAGGAAATAATAATTTATCCAGGTAGTTTTATCTAAAGAAACTGAAAACTTAGGGTTAGAGATTTCTCATTAACTACTGAATTTAATAATTTTTAGCCACTTAGCAAATGACCCATGTCTAGGGATATGGCTTCAAAACATTTGCATATGTCTGAATATATACAAAAAAGAAACTATGGTATATAACCTTTTAATATTATAGAAAACATAAAAGAAACATCAATAAATTGAATAAAAATACTTTCATTAGAAAACATAAAAGAAACATCAATAAATTGAATAAAAATACTTTCATTTTTGTATAATGTATTACAGTATTTCTTAATTTATTATTTATAATCTTATATTCAAAATTAGTATTAAAGGCTTATTTTGGAGTAATTTAACAATATTAATTTTACCTTATTAAATGCAAAGCAAAATTTTATAAGATTGAAAAACAATTATGGATTTCTATTAATTTTTGTAAGCAGTTTGTGTTAAACTACACTGGTACACAGTCAATTTGTTATACAGTGGCACATTCATGTAACAAAACTTTATAAAATATTCACACATACCAGGTACTGTGCTGGGCATTCCCAAAGGTAAGATACTGCCCTCAAGGAGTTAATAGCCTAATTGGATTTACTAATGTAGCATGAAATATATAAAGGTAAACAAAGGAATTGCGAAATACGCAAGTTGGGCAATTAATAGTCAAGTTATCTAAAGACACCATTTCATTAATTAAATAGTAAACTGATCCATCAGTATATAATATCAATTAAAAATGAAGTTTAAGAGTTCTCAGTAGAAATGCTTATGAATTTAAAACACAAATGATTATTGTTTCCATCAGTGGTATTTGTCTTCTGCATATTTGTATTAACATTAAACTTTGTTAATTGATTTTTTAACAAGGTTGGAAATCTTTAGGAGATGCTAAGAAATTATTATTGAGTTATCTTAACCCTTTAAAAAAAAAGAAGAATGCGTATTGCTGAGTTTCATACTACTTTGTCATTTTTTTTCCAAAATTTTCTTATTTCTGGAAAGACAAATAATCATAAAAATACAATATTTGTTCACAGCCAAAGACAATATTGAGCCAGATGGAATTAATATAGACACATGGCATATGATACAGTCAAAATTTGTACTAGTTCCTTA
>NW_012107875.1:432880-434800 GCF_000951045.1 Mandrillus leucophaeus | reverse complement strand
TCTCCCAGGGTTTTGGGCGATATTTCCCAACAGATTTTAATATTTTACCTGTGTGTGTACATATGCGTATACACATGTACAATATGTTTTGAAATATTAATCAATGGTCTCATATTTCATGTCTCCTACAGGTTGCTTTTCATTTAACATTATATATATATATATAGATATATAAACACACACATATATATATTCATGTTAATACATGTAGACTATGTTCATTAAATTGCTGAATCAAAATATGATATATACCATATTTTTTAATCTTCATGTCTAATAATTAACACTTAAGATACCCTATCTGTATTACTGAAAATAATGATCAAATGAACATCATTTTGCATGTCTCATTATGCACATATTTAAGTTTTTTTTTTTTTGAGACGGAATTTTGCCTTTTTTACCCAGGCTGGAGTGCAATGGCACGATGTCGGCTCACTGCAACCTCTGCCTCCCAGGTTCAAGCGATTCTCCTGCCTCAGCCTCCCGAGTACCTGGGATTACAGGTATGCACTTCCACGCCTGGCTAATTTTGTATTTTTTAATAGGGACAGGGTTTCCCCATGTTGGCCAGGCTGGTCTCGAACTACCGAGCTCAGTTAATCCACCCACCTCGGCCTCCCAAAGTGCTGAAATTACAGGCATGAGCCACAGCGCCCAGCCCATATTTAAGCTTTTTTACTAAAATGCATATTTAGAAGTGGCATGGCTATCTCACATGAAACACATCGTGAACTATTTCAGATATTGTGAAACTGTGTTTCAGTTTTAGAGCTCATTCAGCATTGCCGGTACTTTTGATACTCACCTCAACCTTTAATGATGTCAGTCAGATAGGTTTGAAATAAAATGGCATTGTTTTAACTTGCATTTCCCTCAATGGTAATGTGGTTGAGCAAATGTTCTTATGTTTGTTACCAGATTTCCTTTTCTGTGAATTCTCTGTGCATACGTTTTGGCTAACTTACTTTTTCTTTTCCTTTTCAGCTACAACTCAAATGTTAATCCATTGTGACATATGTACATATATATAGACATTCATAAAATAAAAATAGCTATTTTTACGCTTTGGTTATAGTTTTCTTAGCCATATCAAAGTTGAGATATTTTAAATGTCTATCATATGTATCAATCCATTTTTAAAGGTTTCTGAATTTTTATGATTTTAAAATACTTTTCTCTCATAACATCGTGAAAATATTTTCTTCTAAATTTTTGACAGTTTGCTTTTTACATATAATTATTAATCTAACCTGAATATATTAATTTGTATATCAGGTATGAGAGTGTGTGGCTGTTGTGTACAGTGAGAAGGAATTATCTATTTTGTTCTGATTTTTTCCCAACTAGATTGTCCAAGAATAGTTATAAAATAATGTATATGTTATTCTTCTCATTTGAAATGCTCGTTATATTATGTATCAAATCCCATATGTGCATAAGTCTGGTTTGAAAACTCCTAATATTGTCCCTTCCATCTACATTTATTTTTCAATTCTACTGCAAATACCATATGACTAGTTATTATGGATTTTAAGTATTATTTTCACGTATCTCCTCTTTTTAACTAAAAAATTATTTTTATTTTCCATGAATATTTTCCTCCTTATAAATGTTCCTCCTTTTAAATCTAAGTATCATCTTGATATTCTTATTGGAACTGATTGATTCAGTATTCATTAATAATCAATTGACTCATAATATCGAGTCTTCATATTCATTAATATTTCATTTATTTATTTGGGTTTTTCTTTAATATCCTTCAATAAAGTTTAAATTTTATATTAAAGCTTTGCATATATTGTCTTAGAGTTATTGCTAGGTACTTGTGATGAATGGTACAGTTTGATTTAAAATCATTATTCCTAATGGGTCACAGCTAGCTTAAAGGAATAATGTTGTCATATTTTTCTCTATTTT
>NW_012107875.1:428968-432830 GCF_000951045.1 Mandrillus leucophaeus | reverse complement strand
TTCATTAATATTTCATTTATTTATTTGGGTTTTTCTTTAATATCCTTCAATAAAGTTTAAATTTTATATTAAAGCTTTGCATATATTGTCTTAGAGTTATTGCTAGGTACTTGTGATGAATGGTACAGTTTGATTTAAAATCATTATTCCTAATGGGTCACAGCTAGCTTAAAGGAATAATGTTGTCATATTTTTCTCTATTTTCTTATAATTTATATTTTTAAAATTTATTATTATTATTGTTTGGTTTCTTTTTTCCAAATCTTTCATTTTTATAAATTCTATCTGCTAAGGCCTATATTTAAATATAGAATAGCAGTTGTGGGGATGGACATCTTCCTGTCTATAGTCTTTATAGAAACGCCTGATTTTCTCTTGGATTCCCTTTCTCTGTGCTAATGCTGGAAATTCTTTTCAGACAGTAAGCTAGAACACCCCTAGGACTCACTGTACTTATTTTCCTTCTCTCAAGAATCACTCTCTCACACTGTTTTGTCCAGTGTTTGGAAAACATTGTTTCATATATTTTGTTGGGTTTTTCATTTCTAGAGTGGAATGGTAAGTTTGTTTTTTTGTTATTCTATCATGGCCTGAAGTCGATGTTCTTTTTCAATTTTTAAAGTGGTATATTTCTACTTCTTGCTTTCTTGGGCTGGCTAGAAGCTTCACTTTAATTTTAAATAGAATCAGTTATTTGGTGTACCCTTGTCAAGTTTTCCATCCTAAAGCAAGATGTTTAATGTTAGAAGCGGAAAATGTTTGCTGGAGACTTATAGCAGGTTCCATTTATGAAGTTAGAATGGAAACTTTTATTACAGTTTGTTGAAAACTTTTATAATTAGTGATTTAAATTTTATCATATCAGGGTGTTTGACAACTATGATTTTGTATTTTAATCTGGTAGTAATCTGAAAGACATTTGTTTTCTAATTTTGAACAATAAACATCCCTCACCCTAAATATTTATACCTAAAATAAATTTCAATAAGGAATTATGTACTTAATTATTTCTGAGTATATTTTGCTGGTGTTTTGCTTAGGATATTGACATTTACATTTATGAGTGTGAAATTTGCCTGTTTAGTATCATTTAGGTCAGGTTCAAGATTTGTCATTTTTAGCAATTTTTTAAATAATCAAATTTATTTTCTGTTAAATGTGTATGTTATGGTTAATGAACTTTTGTTTTCTACTTAAATTCTTTGAATTATCTGTGAATTTATTCTATTTTTCTGCTAACTCCTTAAGATTTGGGGGTATATCTAATTTAAGACTTAGAGTTTTTTTTAAAAAATATAAGCATTTAAAATCATACATTTCCTGTATTGCAGTTGAATCGCGTAAGTGACTTGTTGTACAGTGACTGTCATTCAGCTATCTATTCTATTGACATCATGTTTTTTCAACTTAACACTGTTTAAATATTTGATTTAATTTTTGGAGTTGGAGGCCATTATCTTTAGCAAAATAACACAGGAACAGAAAACCAAATACCACATGTTCTCACTTATAAGTGGGGGCTAAATAATGAGAACACATGGACACACAGAGGGGAACAGCACATAATGGGTCCTTTCAAAGAGTGGAGGGTGGGAGGAGTGAGAGAATCAGGAAAAACAACTAATGGGTAGTAGGCTTAATGCTTGGCTGATAAACTATACAGCAAACCTCCATGACACAAGTTTACCTACGTAACAAACCTGCACTTGGACCCCTGAACTTAAAGTAATGTTAAAAAATTTAAATACATGTCGTTTTATGTTATGTTTTTCTTATTTGTTATTTGAAAAATATTGAGATGTGCTTCATTGTGATTTGTATAAGCACTGTATATATGCTAAAAAAGAATGTGAATTTTCAGAGCTGGTTGCAGCATTCTATAGATATCTGTTCACACAAGTTTACAAAAGCTTTTTATTTAAAGAGTTCAAATCTCTATTTTCACTTACATCAAAAATACACAAATATACATAGCATTATGTATAGCGTTTGTATACAGAGATAATTATGTATATTATATATACATAGAGATATATGTCTTATAAATCATTAAATAATGATATTTATGTAGTTCCATATATTTGTTCCTATGAATATACACATTCTCATATACATCTGTTGATCTGTTAAATAGTCATACATGTGTTTTGATATCTCTGACTTTGTTTCTGACAGAATTATTTGTGACAAATCGGGTGTCGTTTGTTAGAAAAGATGAAAACAAGAATTTCTGCAGGAGTTTATTTACTTATGTATTTATTCATTACTTATCATTGCAAGTAACTGGAAGTCTGCATTGGCATGAGTGATGAGGAATTTCCCTGAATGATGAGGAAGACTGCAGATGAACCAGCTTTGGCAGAAAGGTTGTGTAGGTTTTGACGTCATCATTCAGAGTAGATTTGTACATTTTAAAGTTGGGAAGTAAACTAAAATCCCAAGTGGAAATGTTGAACAGGCAATTAGATATATCAGTCTGAATTTTGACAAATAAGTGATTTTGTGTTTTTCAGAGTAAGATTTACTTCAGAAAAATGAGACTTTCCTCATTGTTGTGTTGAAAATTACACTCTCAGTTCCCCAGCAAATTTTGTCGCTCTTTACTACCATTTTTTAAAATAAAACTTATCACATTTTAATATACTATTTATTTAGTTTAAAATTTTGTTTTGCAACCTTCCCTGATAGAATAAAATCTCTAAGACATTTATCTTTTTAAAAACTATTTTAAACAAGTGTCTAAAATATTGCCTGGTACATATTAGGTGTCCAATAAATGCTTGTTATTTGAATACAGGAATTATGCTTTCTTTTTGTTTCTGGCCTATCATAGTTTCTTCCATGATTACTTCCTTTAAACTATGCTTGCGAAAGAAATCTTCCCTTCTCAAATTTATAACTGTCTGTGTAATAAAGTATTACTCTGTGAATATAGTTTTCTATATTGTCCTACTTGATTGTTCCTTTGTTTTACATTTCACTATTTGATTACTTTATTATTTCATTTTTTAGTTTTGATTTTGTTGATTTGAATTATGTCTTAGTAATTTTCAGTTTTTCTAGTATTGAAACTTTTTGTTACAAGCTGTGTATTTGCCTCTAAATACTGCTTAGCTATATTTCACAAGATTGAAATAATTTGCTTTCGTATCTTTCAGTTTAAAGCATGTCATAATTTCTCTGATTATTTCTTGTTTTCTTTAATGAACTATCTTGAAGTGTATATTTGTTGATTTCAAATATACATCACTTTTACATCTATTTCAAGTTCAAAGATATTATTTTAGAGAACACAGTAGATCATAGTGATAACCTATGTATATATGTTTTTACCTAACAAATCATAAGGGCATACAGTCTATTTGATCATTATTGGAGCATTACACAATAGGTAACGCAGGTAAAATTAATTTAGTCTATTTGATCTTTATTGGAGCATTATGCAATAGGTAAGGTAGGTAAAATTAATTTATTATTAAGGAACCTGGGATTCAGGAAGATAAGGGAAGTAGTATGCATCTGAGTCAACTAAGACTTGAAGTCAGTTATTATTATTACTTTTAATTTGGATCATTCTTTTTTTATTTCATGTATTAACAACGTGGCTCAAGTACAGTTGACCATTGTACAAGGAGGGAGTTAGGGGAACCAACCCTGGAAGAGTTGAAAATCTACATGTAATTTTGACTCCCCTAAAACATAACTACTAAAAGTCTACTGTTGAATGGAAACCTTACTGATAACATAAACAATCAATTAATAAAATATTTTGTATGTTGTGTGCATGCATGTATTAGTCCGTTTTCACACTGCTGATAAAGACATACCTGAGACTGGGCAATTTACAAAGAAATAGGTTTAA
>NW_012107875.1:423472-428918 GCF_000951045.1 Mandrillus leucophaeus | reverse complement strand
GTAGTATGCATCTGAGTCAACTAAGACTTGAAGTCAGTTATTATTATTACTTTTAATTTGGATCATTCTTTTTTTATTTCATGTATTAACAACGTGGCTCAAGTACAGTTGACCATTGTACAAGGAGGGAGTTAGGGGAACCAACCCTGGAAGAGTTGAAAATCTACATGTAATTTTGACTCCCCTAAAACATAACTACTAAAAGTCTACTGTTGAATGGAAACCTTACTGATAACATAAACAATCAATTAATAAAATATTTTGTATGTTGTGTGCATGCATGTATTAGTCCGTTTTCACACTGCTGATAAAGACATACCTGAGACTGGGCAATTTACAAAGAAATAGGTTTAATTGGACTTACTGTTCCATGTGGCTAGGGAAGGTCTCACAATCATAGCACAGAGCGAAAGGCACTTGTTACATGGCAGTGGCAAGACAGAATGAGGTGGAAGCAAAACCAGAAACCCCTGATAAACCTATCAGATCTCATGAGGCTTATTCACTATCAAGAGAATAGCACGGGAAAGACCAGTCCCCGTAATTTAATTCTAACCTACTGGGTCCCTCCCACAGCAATTGGGAATTTTGGGAAGTACAATTCATTTTGAGATTTGGGTGGGGGCACAACCAAACCATATAATTTCATCCCTAGCTCCTCCCAAATCTCATGTCTTCACATTTCAAAACCAGTCATGCCTTCCCAACCGTCATCCAAAGTCTTAACTAATTTTAGCATTAACTCAAAAGTCCACAGTCCGAAGTTTCATCTGGGACCAGTCCCTTCTGCCTATGAGCCTGTAAAATGAAAAGCTAGGTAGTTATTTCCTAGATACAATGGAAGTACAGGCGTTGGGTAAATGCAGCTGTTCTAAAAGGGAGAAATTAGCCAAAACAAATGGGCTGGGGCCCCACGTAAGTCCAAAATTCAGCAGGGGAATCAAATCTTAAAAGCTCCAGAACGATCTCCTTTGACTCCATGTCTCGCATCCGGGTCACGCTGATGCAGAAGGTGGGTTCCCATGGTCTTGGGCAGCTCCACTTTTATGGCTTTTCAGGGTACCGCCTCCCTCCTGGCTGTTTTCCAGGGCTGGTGTTGAGTGTCTGTGGCTTTTCTAGGCACACAGGGCAAGCTGTCTGGATCTACCATTCTGGAGTCTGGAGGACGATGGCCCTCTTCTCACAGCTCCACTAGTCCGTACTCCAGTAGGAACTCTGTGTGGAGGCTCTGACCCTACATTTCCCTTTGACACTGCCCTAGTAGAGGTTCTCCATGAGGGCCCTGCCCCTGCAGCAAACTTTTGCCTGATCATCCAGGTAAAAGTAGAAGATTTCATCTTCTGAAATCTAGGTGGAGGTTGTCAAACCTCAATTCTTGACTTCTCTGTACCTGCATGATCAATACCACGTGTAAGCTGTCAAAGCTTGGGACTTGCACCCTCTCAAGCCATGACCTGAGCTGTACCTTGGCCCCTTGTAGTCACGGCTAGAGCAACTGGGCCACCAAGTCCCTAGGCTGCACACAGCACAGGACCGTGGGCCTGGACCACAAAAACCTTTTTTTCCTCCTATATCTCCAGGCATGTGATGAGTAGGGCTGCCTTGAAGACCTCTGACATGCCCTGAAGACATATTCCCTATTGTCTTGGGGATTAACATACAGCTCCCCTTTCTTATGCAAATTTCTGCAGCCAGCTTAAATTTCTCCTCAGAAAATGGGATTTTCTTTTCTATCGAATTGTCAGGCTGCAAATTTTCCAAACTTTTATACTCTGCTTCACTTATAAAATTGAATGCCTTTAACAACACCCAAAGCAATTTCTTGATTGCTTTGCTGCTTAGAAATTTCTTCTACAAGATACCTGAAATCATCTCTCTTAAATTCAAAGTTCCAGAAATCTCAAGGGGGGCAAGATACTGACAATCTCTTTGCTAAAACATAACAAGATTCACCTTTGCTCCAGTTACCAACAAGTTCCTCATTTCCATCTGAGACTGCCTCAGACTGGACTTTATTGTCCGTATTGCTATCGGCATTTTGGGCAAAACCATTCAACAAGTCTCTAGGAAGTTCCAAACTTTCCACATTGTTCTGTCTTCTTCTAGCCCTCCAAACTGTTCCAGCCTCTGCCTGTTACCCAGTTCCAAGGTCACTTCCACATTTTCAGTTATCTTTTCAGCAATGCCCACTCTACTGGTACCAATTTACTGTATTAATCTATTTTCATGCTGTTGATAAAGACATACCCAAGACTGGGCAGTTTACAAAAGAGGTTTAATTGGACTTATAGTTCCATGTGGCTAGGGAAGGTCTCACAAGCATGGTAGAGGTTGGAAAGCACTTCTTACATGGTGATGGCAAGGGAGAATGAGAAGGAAGCAAAAGCAGAACCCCTGATAAACCCATCAGATCTTGTGAGATTTATTCACTATCACGAGAATAGCATGGAAAAGACTGATCCCCATGATTCAACTACCTCCCAGTGGGTCCCTCTCACAACACAAGGGAATTCTGGGAGATACAATTCAAGTTGAGATTTGGGCAGGTGCACAGCCAAATCATATCAGTGTATTATGTACTATATTCTTACAATAAAGTAAGCTAGAGAAAAGGGTTATTAAGCAAATGATAAAGAGGAGAAAATATATTTACTATTAATTAAATAGAAGTGGAGCATTATAAATGTCTTTATCCTTCTGGTGCTCACATTTTCTAAGCTGAGGAGGAGGAGGAAAATAAGGGATTGGTCTTGCTGCTCGTTGGTGGCAGAGGTAAAGATGACGTAAGGGGAGGCAGGAGAGGCAGATACACTTAGTGTAACTTTTACTAAACAAATCTACATGTAAGTGGACCCCACATTTCAAGCACTTGTTCAAGGGTCAACTGTATTACACTTTTCTTTCATAGTTACAGAGAAAACATTTTGGGTAGCTATATCTTCTAACTGCAGTATTGTAATGCATATAAATGTGTGTGTGTGTATATATATATATATGTATGAACAGATATACATTTCTCATCTTCTGTTCAATTTTAATAAATGCCCCTCTGACTGCCTCATGGCCTTTTAATGTTCTTAGGCAAGAGAGCATGAATCTACATTATTAGAATACCACGCTGTATTGCATTTATTATGGATTATAGTTATTAAAACTAACTGAAGCATGAGGAGAGATTTTATTTATAAAACTGTAATTGTTTCCAACTTTATAACAGTTAAGGTATTCTAAATATCTTTCAAAGAAGTTGGACATTTAAAAATGATCGACTTTTAGGTTTCTTAAATCTCTTAGAGGAAGAACTTATTTACAAGCACTTTCAAGCTTATTTCTGTATTATTATGTGAAGATATTAATATCAACATTTGATTCGTTCTGTAAAGTACTGAAAGTATTAAAGTCAAATCACCTAAGTAAGGTAGAATAGTTTTGCCTTTTTGAGAATTTTTTTTTTTTTTTCTATTGCTGCTGTGGGGTTTTATAAAGAAGGTAAGTATGTTGCAGTGAAATGCATGTTGATTTTATGGTCCAGATATTGGATTTAGCACTTGGCTTTAGATAACCTTAGGTTTAATTTCTTTGAGCTTTAATTACTCACAGGTAATAAAAATAAAATGAAAATGTACAAATGCATATTAAAATGGGATAAACACCCATTCAGCAAAAAGAAGAAATATTAACATCTTTTGCTCCACACAGCTATCATGACCTTGGCATTACTATATGCCAGTCAAAGTATAGCACAGGAAATGACAGTGATGCCGCATCAGGAATACCATCAGGAGTACTGACTCCAATTTACATATTCACTGGAGGTCACACAGTGTCTAGTAATCATTACAATTTCATCTTTTTGCCTTTATATTTTGTTCCTATATAAAATACAGAAGGTTAAACACATTAAATGGAGAAGGATGAACTATTCATTTATTCTACTGTGTGAAGGCAGAAAAGAAGACATTAATCAGGAGGAAAGGAAGAGCACAACTTTTGGATTTTAATGTCCCCAACTTGGGAAATTTGTATAGACAGTATCACTAGTGGCACCAAAAACTGGTCCTGGTCTTATAAGAAAGTTATTAAAAGAAAACTTTTGACAGAAATTATTACAGCAAATAATGGCTCTATAACTGAATATCATTAAAAATTAACCTTAATAAAAGTTATCTTTTGCCTCTACATACTCTTTAGCTACATTTCACATTTGAAATAAAATAAATGGTGATAATATCTTTCATTTCTAATTTTGTAATAATTTACTGATTACTTTTCTTCCATGAACTATTTTGAAGCTTATTTCATCATAGAGAAGGATATAAATGTATGTATATGTATAATTATAGAAACACCATGTGGAAAATGTTTCTTCAGAAGTTAAGTTTGCATGTCAGAATTCAGGATGGTTATCCTTTGAAATAGTCAAAGAAAGATTTATTACTTACAGCAGCTGTCAGTCCCGCTACTAGGAGGCAAAAGAGGAGCTCCATAGAAGGAAGTTTGGAAAGAGTAGATGAGTAGGATGTATGCAGCCTTTCATGAAAAATAAAAGAAAAAAAAAACTCACCTTCATTAATTTTCAATGCATATATTATAAATGTAATGTTTTTTCATCGCTATGAACACCACTTAATGGTATAATACTGTGTACATTTTTATATGGTTTGCTCCTTTCCCTTAATGTTATGTTTTGAGGCTCAATCACATTACATGCAAATGTAGTTCATTTATGTCCTTCACTTTATACTATTCTACTGCATTAATATAACACCGTTTATTTACCCATTCTTAACTTGAAGAACAGCTGTATTCCTTATAATTCTGAGTTATTTCTAAGAAAATTCTTTTCTTCATCTTTTGATCTGAGACATGTTATGTGCAAGATTTTCTCCACAGTATATTCTTAGGAGTAGAATGGTGTATGCATATGTTTAACTTTATTCAAAAATATTGTCTGAAATGTTTTAATTTTACTGAGACACTCATATTCCACCACTATCACCATCACCACACAAGAAATAAATGAAGGTGTTGCTCCACAACTTCACAAAAACATATCTCTTTTAAAAGTCTATTTCAGTTAGACAGAGAGAATAACTCAGAAGAAATATTGTTCAACATGTTAATTACAGTTAATGTATTGTGTAGACTTGGAGATTTTTAACAGTAGATAGTAAATGTTCTCCTCAAACACAAAAAAATGACAAGTATGTAAAATGGCAAATGGTAATTCACTTGATCTATTCCACAAAGTATAAAAAACAAAAATAAAAATAAATTCACGCAATTTTTTTGGCTATTGTGGGAAGGGATGCTGATAAGTGGAAAAGACAACAAATGAAATGAAAAAGGAAAAAAATCTCTTGATTTTCCTTTTTACTTGCTTATATTTTTTGGAGGGTGCTTCTGGTGGTATTCTTAATAATTGCTTGTTAAGAAAAGAAAAATA
>NW_012107875.1:417260-420147 GCF_000951045.1 Mandrillus leucophaeus | reverse complement strand
ATTTTGTTGAGCAGTAGTTTGTAGTTCTCTTTGAAGAGGTCCTTTACATCCCTTGTAAGTTGACTTCCTAGGTATTTTGTTCTCTTTGAAGCAATTGTGAATGGGTGTTCACTCATGATTTGGCTCTCTGTCCCTTATTGGTTGTATAGGAATGCTTGTGATTTTTGCATATTGATTTTGTATCCTAAGACTTTGTTGAAGTTGCTTATCAGCTTAAGATTTGGGATTGAGGCGATGGGGTTTTCTGAATATACAGTCATGTCATCTGCAAACAGGGACAATTTGACTTCCTCTTTTCCTAATTGAATACCCTTTATTTCTTTCTTTTGCTTGATTGCCCTGGCCAGAACTTCCAACACTATATTGAACAGGAGTGGTGAGAGAGGGCATCCCTGTCTTGCACTAGTTTTCAAAGGGAATGCTTCCAGTTTTTGCCCACTCAGTATCATATTGGCTGTGGGTTTGTCATAAATAGCTCTTATTATTTTGAGATACATCCCATCAATACCTAGTTTATTAAGAGTTTTTAGCATGAAGGACTGTTGAATTTTGTCAAAGGCCTTTTCTGCATCTATTGAGATAATCATGTGGTCTTTGTCTTTGGTTCTGTTTATGTGATGAATTACCTTTATTGACTTGCATATGTTAAACCAGCCTTGCATCCCAGGGATGAAGCTGACTTGATCGTGGTGCATAAGCTTTTTGATGTTCTACTGGATTCGGTTTGCCAGCGTTTTATTCAGGATTTTTGCATCAATATTCATCAGGGATATTGGCCTAAAATTCTCTTTTTTGTTGTTGTGTCTCTGCCAGGCTTTGGTACGAGGATGATGCTGGCCTCATAAAATGAGTTAGAGAAGAGTACCTCTTTTTTCTGTTGATTGGAATAGTTTCAGAAGGAATGGTACCAGCTCTTCTTTGTACCTCTGGTAGAATTCGGCTGTGAATCTATCTGGTCATGGACTTTTTTTGGTTGGTAGGCTATTAATGATTGCCTCAATTTCAGAGCCTGTTATTGGTCTCTGCAGGGATTCAACTTCTTCCTGGTTTAGTCTTGGGAGGATGTATGTGTCCAGGAATTTATCCATTTCTTCTAGATTTTCTAGGTTATTTGCATAGAGATGTTTATAGTATTCTCTGATGGTAGTTTGTATATCTATGGGATCAGTGGTGATATCCCCTTTATCATTTTTTTATTGCATCTATTTAATTCTTCTCTCTTTTCTCCTTTATTAGTCTTGCTAGTGGTCTATATATTTTGTTGATCTTTTCAAAAAACCAGCTCCTGGGTTCATTGATTTTTTGAAGGGATTTTTGTGTCTCTATCTCCTTCAGTTCCTCTCTGATCATAGTTAATTTTTGCCTTCTGCTGGCTTTGGAATTTGTTTGCTCTTGCTTGTCTAGTTCTTTTAATTGTGATGTTAGGGTGTCGATTTTAGATCTTTCCTGCTTTCTCTTGTGGGCATTTAGTGCTATAAATTTCCCTCTACAAATTGCTTTAAATGTGTCCCAGAGATTCTGGTATGTTGTGTCTTTGTTCTCATTGGTTTCAAAGCACATCTTTATTTCTGCCTTCATTTTGTTATGTACCCAGTAGTCATTCAGGAGCAGATTGCTCAGTTTCCATGTAGTCATGTGATTTTGAGTGAATTTCTTAATCCTGAGTTTAATTTGATTGCACTGTGGTCTGAGAGACAGTTTTTTTTTTTTTTTTTTTTTGGAGTGTAGTTGTTTCAATACCATTCTTGCCAAGCAATATCAAAGTTGTCCATATTCTCCAAGTTTGTCATATTTTTTATAGACAATATTAAAATTTTTAAAGTATGTGTTTAGAAAGAGACTAGTCACACCTCTGGGGATTTAAAAATGAGAAGCCACATAAATTCTCTTCCTTAAAAAACAGTCATTTCAAAAGGTTTTCTTTAATATCATAAAATATTTTCATGGACAATTGAGCTAGCAAACACACATGCACCAATGTGTGTTTTGACAAGAGTACCCCCTACCCCAACTCCCACACCAAAGTGGACATGAGATTGGAGAAAAGAACACAGCAGATGGAACAGATAGAAGAAAAAAAAATCAGTAAAAAGGATAGAATATAACTTTGTGCTTGGTTATCTTCCTATGTCACAACAAAACAAGACATTTCGGTGCAAATAGTTAATCTTTCCTCTTTTTTTCCATTTGGTGGAGAAAAAGTACTTTTTCTATAATAAAATACATAGTTTTTTGTTTTTTAACATAACTGTTTTTTTCTCTTTTGCAGAAAATAATTTTGTAAACTGTCACTTCCCAGGCAGGGAGGCTGGATACCACGTGGGCCCCAGCTCCCCTGATGGAAGCTGGGAGCTGAAACCAAACCTAGGCAGGAGATGGGTGATGGTGGAGGTGCAAGGCAGGGCATGGCACATAGGACGAGGGCGGCTCGGCGGGATGGATTAGAGGTCACTCTCGCCACACAGCGCTGTGGGGAAGGACATGTAGTCCAGAGCACCTGGCATGGAATTGGGGCCAGTGTTGGGGGCCATCCGTGTGATGCAGTACTCTGCCTGGTCAGGCGGCAGCTCATGATGCAGCTCATACACAGTAATGTAGTCCTTGTCCCCAGCCAGGATCTTGAAGGAAGCCATGACTTGGTCTGCTGTATCTGTATTGGCTGTCTCGCAGGACATGAAGTCGATGAAGGCCTGGAATGTCACTACCCCCAGCCAGTTGGGGTCCACAATGCTTATGATGCAGGCAAATTCTGCTTATCCCTGGGGGTCGTTGCCAATATCATAACCCAAGCCCATGAGGCAGGCTTTGAGCTCCTCGGGACCCAGTGTGCAGAGTGATCCCAGTCAACGTGGTTGAAGGAGGCCTGGAACTCATTCATCTGCTCCTG
>NW_012107875.1:414703-416395 GCF_000951045.1 Mandrillus leucophaeus | reverse complement strand
AATTCACGCAATTTTTTTGGCTATTGTGGGAAGGGATGCTGATAAGTGGAAAAGACAACAAATGAAATGAAAAAGGAAAAAAATCTCTTGATTTTCCTTTTTACTTGCTTATATTTTTTGGAGGGTGCTTCTGGTGGTATTCTTAATAATTGCTTGTTAAGAAAAGAAAAATATTTTTTAGAAAAGGACTAACCACAAAAGAAGGATTAAATAATTATTGAGAAACAAATAAAATACTAAGTGATGTAAAAAGAGTAAAATGTAGACATGCAAATCAATTTGTAGAAACGGATGATCAAAAATGATTATAAATCAGAAAACTCATACACTAAAATGTATACATGTAAATATTAAAGTTTGCTGAATTAAACACTGCTGACTAATATTTCAGATAGAATTAGAGCATAAAAATTCGTATAAAATTGTGGGGGAAATGCCCTCCTCAAAAGACACAGACTTTATTCTAGTTTTTCTTCTCATGGAGAATTTTTTTAAAAATGTGTTTGATAATACAGGTAGATTTTTTTCTTTATGATGGTTTATTACAGTATAAAATACATAGAGTCATTAGAAGAGAGTGTGGAAAACATTTGTGGAATGTCTGTGACATCCATTCTTTTTTCTCTTTTCTATGTAGCATCCCAAATTTCAAAGTTTTACAGTAAGATAATTTATTAGAATGTAGTCCTTTTTGTTGTTTGTTTTGTTTTCTCATTGATGTATTTCTATTATCATATAGTGGGCATTTGGTGGTATTTGCTGATTGAATTCATTGCTTTAGACCTGACAAAAGCTAAAGCCATTCACGGTAGGTAATCTTTCTAGCTATAGTAATTGGTTAGAAATGAACACACTCCCAAATACTGATAAACAAGAAAAAAAGAGACTAACAATTTAATTCCAGAACTTTGATAATCTATTAGGAAAATGACGTTTGTCACTTTTCATAATCAGATTGAAAGGGCAATACATTTTCATGAACTGTGACTTTGATGAACTGCAGTTTTTATCTTTGGAACAGAAGGGTTAACCTTTCTGAGAACATAGTGAACAATGAGGAAGTTGAGCCAATACTTGAAAACAGGGAACTCTCCTTTAAATCAATGGTCTCCTCCTTTAAACAATGGGTAGAGACCGTTCTGAAGAAAAAATAATCCCTTTAGAGATGATCATTTGAATTGGAAATCTTCCTCATCTCAGCAAAGGGTACAATTCACCAAAAATCTGGGGGTCAATTTGATTTTTTTCTCTTTTCACCATTTTCCAGTTATAATCCAATATAGATTTCAATATAGATAAATGTATTTTACATTTTTTTGTTTTTCTTGATCTTCATGGTCACTTCCTCAGATAAAACCATTATTATGTCTCATCCGGACAATGACAATAGAAGCATATGCTTTATTCCAACTCTTTTGTACCAACAATCCATTCTCTACACTGAAGTATGTGCTGTTAAACTCTGTCCTCCCATTCTCACCCACACGTGCTTCAAGCTCTTGCCTGGATATCTATTTCATTAAATATATGACTTTTTTTTGCATGTTCACTGAAGCTTTTGTTTTTATTTTATTTGAAGTTACAATTGCACATAATTCAAAGAGTAAATATTTCTGCAGAACTTCCTGAGAAAAATGAGAGTCCTCTCTTCCTTTCCAGGGAGAGTCCTCTGTTCTCTATTTTTTTTTTTTT
>NW_012107875.1:405157-407450 GCF_000951045.1 Mandrillus leucophaeus | reverse complement strand
GATTTTAGATCTTTCCTGCTTTCTCTTGTGGGCATTTAGTGCTATAAATTTCCCTCTACAAATTGCTTTAAATGTGTCCCAGAGATTCTGGTATGTTGTGTCTTTGTTCTCATTGGTTTCAAAGCACATCTTTATTTCTGCCTTCATTTTGTTATGTACCCAGTAGTCATTCAGGAGCAGATTGCTCAGTTTCCATGTAGTCATGTGATTTTGAGTGAATTTCTTAATCCTGAGTTTAATTTGATTGCACTGTGGTCTGAGAGACAGTTTTTTTTTTTTTTTTTTTTTGGAGTGTAGTTGTTTCAATACCATTCTTGCCAAGCAATATCAAAGTTGTCCATATTCTCCAAGTTTGTCATATTTTTTATAGACAATATTAAAATTTTTAAAGTATGTGTTTAGAAAGAGACTAGTCACACCTCTGGGGATTTAAAAATGAGAAGCCACATAAATTCTCTTCCTTAAAAAACAGTCATTTCAAAAGGTTTTCTTTAATATCATAAAATATTTTCATGGACAATTGAGCTAGCAAACACACATGCACCAATGTGTGTTTTGACAAGAGTACCCCCTACCCCAACTCCCACACCAAAGTGGACATGAGATTGGAGAAAAGAACACAGCAGATGGAACAGATAGAAGAAAAAAAAATCAGTAAAAAGGATAGAATATAACTTTGTGCTTGGTTATCTTCCTATGTCACAACAAAACAAGACATTTCGGTGCAAATAGTTAATCTTTCCTCTTTTTTTCCATTTGGTGGAGAAAAAGTACTTTTTCTATAATAAAATACATAGTTTTTTGTTTTTTAACATAACTGTTTTTTTCTTTTTTGCAGAAAATAATTTTGTAAACTGTCACTTCCCAGGCAGGGAGGCTGGATACCACATGGGCCCCAGCTCCCCTGATGGAAGCTGGGAGCTGAAACCAAACCTAGGCAGGAGATGGGTGATGGTGGAGGTGCAAGGCAGGGCATGGCACATAGGACGAGGGCGGCTCGGCGGGATGGATTAGAGGTCACTCTCGCCACACAGCGCTGTGGGGAAGGACATGTAGTCCAGAGCACCTGGCATGGAATTGGGGCCAGTGTTGGGGGCCATCCGTGTGATGCAGTACTCTGCCTGGTCAGGCGGCAGCTCATGATGCAGCTCATACACAGTAATGTAGTCCTTGTCCCCAGCCAGGATCTTGAAGGAAGCCATGACTTGGTCTGCTGTATCTGTATTGGCTGTCTCGCAGGACATGAAGTCGATGAAGGCCTGGAATGTCACTACCCCCAGCCAGTTGGGGTCCACAATGCTTATGATGCAGGCAAATTCTGCTTATCCCTGGGGGTCGTTGCCAATATCATAACCCAAGCCCATGAGGCAGGCTTTGAGCTCCTCGGGACCCAGTGTGCAGAGTGATCCCAGTCAACGTGGTTGAAGGAGGCCTGGAACTCATTCATCTGCTCCTGGCTGATGCCCTTGGCATCCCAGGTCAAGATCTGGTTCTCCAACTCATTGATGGTCCTGGCGATGGTGGTGAGCAGCTACTTCCAGCACACGTGGATGTGCTCCATGGTGTAGTTGGTGTGCTTGTTGCCAAAGATGAGTGCCTCCTGGATGAGCTGGTGGTCACCCTCCAGCTGATCCATCTTTGGCTTATAGTTGAGGATGCTCTTCTCATACTGCTGCAGGTGGCTGAGCTGGTCCTCCAGGGTCCCGTGCATCTCAATGGAGATCCTCCCAATCTGAGAGACAGTTGTTTTGTGATTTCTGTTCTTTTACATTTCCTGAGGAGTCTTTACTTCCAACTATATTGTCAGTTTTGGTATAAGTGTGATGTGGTGCTGAGAAGAATGTATATTTTGTTGATTTGGGGTGGAGAGTTCTGTAGATGTCTATTAGGTCTGCTTGTTGCAGAGCTGAGTTGAAGTCCTGGATATCCTTGTTAACATTCTGTCTTGTTGATCTATCTAACATTGACAGTGGGGTGTTAAAGTCTCCCATTATTATTGTGTGGGAGTCTAAGTTTCTTTGAAGATTGCTAAGGACTTGCTTTATGAATCTGGGTGCTCCTGTATTGGATGCACATGTATTTAGGATAGTTAGCTCTTCTTGTTGAATTGATCCCTTTACCATTATGTAATGTCCTTCTTTGTCACTTTTGATCTTTGTTTGTTTAAAATCTGTTTTTTTTCCAGAGACTAGGATTGCAACCCCTGCTTTTCTTTGTTTTCCATTTGCTTGGTAGATCTTCCTCCATCCTTTTATTTTGAGCCTATGTGTGTCTCTGCATGTGGGATGGGTCT
>NW_012107875.1:401622-402282 GCF_000951045.1 Mandrillus leucophaeus | reverse complement strand
CCAGGTACCATCTGACACGACTTCCCATGGCTAGGAAAGGGAAATCCCCTGGCCTCTTACACTTCCTGGGTGAGGTGATGCCCCGCCCTGCTTTGTCTCACCCTCCTTGGTCTGCACCCACTGTCCAATCTGTCCCAGTGAGAATACCCAGGTACCTCAGTTGGAAATGCAGAAATCACCCATATTCTGCATCGATCATTCTGGGGGCTGCAGACTGTAGCTATTCCTATTCAGCCATCTTGGAACAATTCCCAACTATTTTTTTAGTAAGCTTACAAGTCTTAGACCATATTTCATCTACTCACTTTCCCAAACTCTGCTGCTGTTTTGTCCTTCATTTTGCTGTAGCCAGTGCCTGCCTGCCTGCCTTCTTCCTTCTTCCTTTCCTTCTTCCCTTCCTTCTTCCCTCCCCTTCTTCCCTCCCCACCCTTTTCTTCCCTTCCCCTCCCCTTCCCTCCCTTTCTTCCTTCTTCCCTCCCCTTCTTCCCTCCCCACCCTTTTCTTCCCTTCCCCTCCCCTTCCCTCCCTTTTTTATCTCTCTCTGTTTTGCTTGTTTTTTGGGACAGGCTCCCTGTCATCCAGGCTGAGTGCAGCCATGGTGCAATCCTGGCTCACTGCAGCCTTAACTTCCTGGATTCAAGTAATCCTCTTGCCTCAGCC
>NW_012107875.1:396466-401572 GCF_000951045.1 Mandrillus leucophaeus | reverse complement strand
TGTTCATTTCTTTTTACTCTTCTTTCTCTAAACTCTTCTCACTTCATTTCATTCATTTGGTCTTCAATAACTGATACCCTTTCTTCCACTTCATCAAATCAGCTACTGAAGCTTATGCATGCATCACGTAGTTCTCGTGCCATGGTTTTCAGCTCCATCAGGTCATTTAAGGTCTTCTCTATGCTGTTTATTCTAGTTAGCCATTTGTCTAATCTTCTTTCAAGGTTTTTAACTTCCTTGCGATGGGTTCAAACATCCTCATTTAGCTTGGAGAAGTTTGTTATTACTGATCTTCTGAAGCCTACTTTTGTCATCTCGTCAAATTCATTCTCCATCCAGCTTTGTTCTGTTGCTGGCAAGGAGCTGTGATCCTTTGGAGGAGAAGAGGCACTCTGGTTTTTAAAATTTTCAGTTTTTCTGCTCTAGTTTCTTGCCATCTTTGTGGTTTTATCTACCTTTGGTCTTTGATAATGGTGACCTACAGATGGGGTTTTGGTGTGGATGTCCTTTTTGTTCATGTTGATGCTATTCTTTTCTGTTTGTTAGTTTTCCTTCTAACAGTCAATACCCTCAGCTGCAGGTCTGTTGGAGTTTGCTGGAGGTCCACTCCAGACCCCGTTTACCTGAGTATCACCAGCAGAGGCTGCAGAATGGCAAATATTGCAGAAGAGCAAATAGTGCTGCCTGATCCTTCCTCTGGAAGCTTCATGTCACAGGGGCACCTGGATGTATGAGGTGTCAGTCAGCCCCTACTGGGCAGCGTCTCCCAGTTAGGCTACACAGGAGTCAGGGAACCACTTCAGGAGGCAGTCTGTCTGTTTTTAGAGCTCAAACTCCATGCTGGAAGAACCACTGCTCTCTTCAGAGCTGTCAGACAGGGACGTTTAAGTCTGCAGAAGTTTCTGTTGCCTTTTGTTCAGCTATACCCTGCCCCCAGAGGTGGAGTCTACAGAGGCAGGCAGGCCTCATTGCACTGCATTGGGATCCACCCAGTTTGAGCTTCCCGGCCACTCCTTTTAACTACTCAAGCCTCAGCAATTGCGGATGCCCCTCACCCAACCAGGCTGGCACCTCACAGTTGGATCTTGCACTGCTGCGCTAGCAGTGAGAAAGGCTCCGTGAATGTGGGACCTGCCGAGCAAGGTGCGGGATATAATCTCCTAGTGTGCCCTTTGCTTAGACCTTTTGAAAAGCACAGTATTAGGGTGGGAGTGTCCAGATTTTCCAGGTACCATCTGACACGACTTCCCATGGCTAGGAAAGGGAAATCCCCTGGCCTCTTACACTTCCTGGGTGAGGTGATGCCCCGCCCTGCTTTGGCTCACCCTCCATGGTCTGCACCCACTGTCCAATCTGTCCCAGTGAGAATACCCAGGTATCTCAGTTGGAAATGCAGAAATCACCCATATTCTGCATCGATCATTCTGGGGGCTGCAGACTAGAGCTATTCCTATTCAGCCATCTTGGAACAATTCCCAACTATTTTTTTAGTAAGCTTACAAGTCTTAGACCATATTTCATCTACTCACTTTCCCAAACTCTGCTGCTGTTTTGTCCTTCATTTTGCTGTAGCCAGTGCCTGCCTGCCTGCCTTCTTCCTTCTTCCTTTCCTTCTTCCCTTCCTTCTTCCCTCCCCTTCTTCCCTCCCCACCCTTTTCTTCCCTTCCCCTCCCCTTCCCTCCCTTTTTTATCTCTCTCTGTTTTGCTTGCTTTTTGGGACTGGCTCCCTGTCATCCAGGCTGAGTGCAGCCATGGTGCAATCCTGGCTCACTGCAGCCTTAACTTCCTGGATTCAAGTAATCCTCTTGCCTCAGCCTTTCAAGTAGCTGGGACTACCAGTGTGCCACTGAACCCAATTAATTCTTAATTTTGTATTTTTTCTTTTGTAGAAACAGGATTTCACTATGTTGGGCAAGCTGGTCCTTAGCTCTTGCTGTGCCTCTTTTCTGTGTGCAAACACAATGTATTATTTCTCCTTTCAACCTTTTCCCTAAAGGCTCCTCCCTCCTATAACTGGTTTCTTCTCATCATTCACATTTCAGAATGGAGGTCGATTCCTCCAAGGTCTCTTTTATCAATTTTAAAGGGAATTTAAGGCCTTAATCTTGGTTTCTCTCCATTCTCTATCTTTCACAACACTTTTTGTAATCAATAATCTTCTTGTTTAATGATAAGGGAACTCATTTATGCTCTGTTAATCTCAGTAGAATTTAAAGGCAATCAACACTTACTCATTGCTGTTTGCTCAGCTGTGGGCACAAAGAAAATGTTCAACTCATATTTGCTGGAAAAAACATATTTACATGATATTATTCAAGCCTACCATATGTACGTTTGTGATGGGATAGCAAGCTTGCCATATTTACATTTGGGGTGGGATAAGAGAGTTTTAGGTGCCTGGTAGTGTGGTGCTGCCATAATCTCTTCACTGATAGTCTCACACACTTACTCAAAAAAATATAGAGCCTTTTCACAAGATGATGAAGAAAGAAGCTCCTGAAGCCTCCTAAAGCCAAAGTGAAAGCAAAGACTTTGAAGCTCAAGAAGGCAGTGCTGAAAGGAGTCCACAGCCACAAAAATAAAGAGGATCTGCCCATCACCCACCTTCCAGTGGCCCAAGATACTGAAGCTCCAGAGGCAGCTCAAATATCCTTGGAACATCATCCCCAAGAGAAAGAAACTTGACCACTATGTCGTTATGAAGTTGCTACTGACCACTGAATCAATAAAGAATATGAAAATCAATAAAGAAAATAAAAGATAATGCACTTGTATTCATTGTGGATTTTAAGTCCAAAAAGCACCAGATTAAGCAGGCTGTGAAGAAGCTCTATGACACTGATGTGGCCAAGGTCAACACCCTGTTTGGGCCTGAAGGACAGAAGGAGGCATATGTTTGACTGACTCTTGATTACAATGCTTTGGATATTGCCAACACAATTGGAATCATTTGTATTGAATACAGCTGGCTAATTCTAAATATATATGTATCTTTTCACCAGAAAACTAAAACATAAATAGGAAAACTGTTGGCCATATATTTGTCTTTCAAATGACACTTTCAACTAGGTCATGCTTGATTAGACAAAGGTATGTAATCAGGCTGGGCTAAACAGTTTATTTCTTTTGAGAATTTGCAGTGAGACAGAAATGTGATGTTAGAACCTGAGACACATTAATAATGATACTTCAGATTTAAGGATTACAATACCCTATTGCTAATGTAATGGTGGCTTACTTCATTTTTGAAGTCTTTCTGTTTTCATTTTTCTTGGATTTTTTTTCCCACTCTCTTTAATATGTTTCAATAAAATTTATTTTTTTCTGAAAGTTATGTTGAAGTGGGTTTATGTTGCTTTAAAATAAGAAAGTCCTACAAAAAACAAAAAGAAATTAGAAAACCTTTCTATAAAATTTCTATTTAAGTCTTTATATGAAGAAGGTTTGAAGATAAAATAGATTCACTTGCTAGTGCAAAGAGGCTAAGATATCTTAATATTCATAAATATTCAATATTGCTTTGAATATATCAAGTTATGCGGGAATATAATTATCAAAGGAAGTAAGCTAAATGGATTTACAAATGTATCTGTACTACATTTGGAAGTATTCTAGGTTAATTCTTTTAGTTTGATGGTACTTACTTTTTGGAATTTTGTATTAATCGTTTAAAAATGCTGCCAATGCTATTTCATTTGAGAGTTGTTGCTAAGGAATATGGGAATCTAAAAATATGGACAGACTGAAGAAAATTAGATTAACTTGTACAAATACAAGTTAATATGTCTGGGGCATTATAATGTGAAACAGATTACATGAGAGGGAATTGTTTGGAAAACAGTAATGCCAAAAAATTTCCCTCAAGGATGATATGTAATAGGATCTTTTATATACAAACACATTATAATATTGTACCAACTACATCCATTAGTTGGAAGAATGGCAAGAGATATCATATCATGGAGTGCAAAGCTATGGGTCACTTTTATGAAATGAGCAAGTAAATGTAAGTTATAATGAGAATGTTACTTATTTGAATTTATATGGCATATCCATCTGAATTGACTATATAACTACATAGTAATATATATTGTCTTATCTTTATTATAAAATTGTGATTAATATCATTGATAAGTAGGGAAACTGAGTCATAAAGTAAAAGCTCAAATGTGACCTTGATGTACTGAGGAAGTTCTCTTAACTATATTGCCCCCAATGACAATAGAGCCAATGCCTTCAAATGATAAAGGCACAATGGAAACAAAAAGATAATTAATAATAACAAAATCACGTAATCACCATTTATTGGTCCATTGTATATAATCAAGAATTTCAGTAAAAAATATAATCTAAATTGTACCTTACCTGAGGTTTACCTTACATGAATGAGCCCTTTCTTACTTCCATAAAATATTTAAGAATACTTATTAGAATAAAAAAACACATAATACAAATAAAATATTAAGATGGCTTAAATATAGTAGATCAGATTGAATAGTGAAAACAAGGATAAAATTGCATTAAGTTACTGAAGTAGTAAGAGGAAACTTGTAATAAGGAAATCTTTACCAGTAGAAACCTGATGCTTTATGTGTAGATATATGAGTGTATATGAACCATGAATCTAATTTATAAATGATGGGTAGGAGAAATTAATTTATTTTAAATAATTGGAAATGTTCTTTCTTCTTGAAAAGTAGCAGTTTGAATGTGAGCTATAAAATTTACTTGTTAAATATGACTAACAATTTAGTGCTTTGCAGCTACAAACATTAGGAAGCATTTCTGAAATGTAGACAGACACTAACATGTAGCCCTTTGTTTCTCATCCCATGATATAGGATATGACTATTTCCATGTCTGTTACCCATTTATGAGCCCAGGTATCTTGTTTTCTCTAGTATCTTAGAGAAAATGTCTTGGCACAGAATAGCCTCCAATAACTGCTGTTATCACAAATAAACATCACTTTGTTCCTTCTTATCTAATTTTATGTTACCATATATATTGATTCTTTAGTATTATTTTTTCAATTAATTCCAAGTTTACAAAGATATTTTTCACCAAAAGTATAACACTAACAATATTTCCTTTTATATATATATA
>NW_012107875.1:385911-396201 GCF_000951045.1 Mandrillus leucophaeus | reverse complement strand
TCCTTTTCTTGCATATGACTTTCTGTGAATGTTTCCATAGATTTTTAGATTCTAACTTACTCTTTATTTATATTTTACATTTTTTACATTTTAGCAATAATGACCTTTAATTAAGAGAAAAAAATTCCATGAAATTTTTAAACAAATAAAAATAGTCATGTAGAAGTATACAGTATTACATTTTTTAAGGGTCTCACTTTAGGAATTGGCTGTGGGTAACATGACTGTGAAATCTATCATCCAAAGAGGGATGATTTTGAGAGTAAAAGATGTTATAAATTTTGTAATTTTAAACCTCAGTAGTTCTACTGGGGAAATGGAAATATTTGGTCACTCTTGCTTTAGGGGTTGGCCTTGACTTTGCAAGCTGAGAGGACTCAGAGATTGATTTAACAGGCAGTGATATATTTAGGCTCTTTGTTCCACCCAAATCTCATCTTGGATTGTAATCCCCATAACCTCCACGATTCCCACATATCAAGGGAGAGACAAAATGGAGGTAGTTGAATTATAGGAGTGGTTTCCCTCTTTGTTCAGCAATTCTCCTCCCTGTTGCCATGTGAAGAAGATACCTTGCTTCCCTTTTGACTTCCACCATGTTTGTAAGTTTCCTGAAGCCTCCTGAGCCATGATGAATTGTGTCAACTAACCCCCAACTTTTTTAAAAAAATAAACTACCCAGTCTTGGGCAGTTCTTTATAGCAGTATGAAAACAGACCAATATGGTAAATTGCTACAAAGGTACCCAAAAATGTGGAAACAACTTTGGAAATGGGTAACAGGCAGAAGTTGGAAGAGTTGGAGAGCTCAGAAGAAGATAGGAAATTGTGGGAAAGTTTGGAGCTTCCTAGAGACTTGTCAAATGGCTTTGACCAAAATGCTGATAGTTATGTGGACAATAAAGTCGAGGCTGAAGTGGTCTCAGATGAAGATGAGGAACTTGTTGGGAACTGGAATAAAGGTGACTCTTGCTATGCTTTAACAAAGAGATAGGCAGCATTTTGCCCCTGCCCTAGAGATCTGTGGAACATTGAAGTTGAGAGAAGTGATCTAGGGTATCTGGTGGAAGAAATTTCTAAGCAGCAAACTGTTCAAGAAGCGACTTGGATACTCTTAAGAGAATTCAGTTTTATGCATTCACAAAGATATGGTTTGGAATCAGAACTTATGTTTAAAAAGGAAGCAGAGCTTAAAAGTTCAGAAAATTTGCAACCTGACTATGCAATAGAAAAGAGGAGAAATTCCTCAATAGAAAAGAGGAGAAATAGAAAAGAGGAGAAATTTTCTGAGGAGAAATTCAAGCTGACTGAAGAAATTTGCATAAGCAATGATGAGCCTGATGTTAACTGCAAAGACAATAGGGAAAGTGTCTCCAGGGAATGTTGGAGGTCTTCACAGCAACCCCTTCCATCATGGAGCTGGAGGCCTAGGAGGAAAAAATGGTTTCATGAGCTGGTGCCAGAGACTTGCTGCTTTGTGAAGTCTCAGGACTGCACTGTGTCCCAGTCATGGCTAAAGGGGGCCAAAGTGCAGCCTAGGCCCTTGCTTCAGAGAGTGCAAGCACCAAGCCTTGGTGGCTTCCACATGGTGTTGTACATGCAAGTGCAGAGAAGTCAAGAATTGAGGTTTGGCAACCTGCGCCTGGATTTCAGAGGATGTTTGGAAATGCCTAGATGTCCAGGCAGAAGTTTGATACAGGAGTGGAGCCCTCATGAAGAACTTCTGCTAGGGTAATGCGGAAGGGAAATGTGGGATCTGATTTCCCATACAGGGTCCCAGCTGGGGTATGGCCCAGTGGAACAGTGGAAAGAAGGCCAGGCCACCATCCTCCAGATCCCATAATAGTAGATCCACCGACAGCTTGCACTGTTAACCTGGAAAAGCTGCAATGGGAGCCCATGAAAGCAGCTGAGAAGTGGGCTGTACGCTGCAAAGCCACAGGAGTGGAGATGCCCACGGCCATGGGACACCACCTTTGGCATCAGCGTGACCTGCATGTGTGACATGGAGACAAAGAAGATCATTTTGGAGCTTTAAGATTTGACTGCCTTACTGGATTTCAGACTGGCATGGGGGCTGTAGCCCCTTTGTTTTGGCCAATTTCCCCCACTTGGCATAGGTGTATTTACTAAATGCCTTTTCCCCCCATTGTATTTAGGAAGCAACTAACTTGCTTTTAAATTTAAAGGATCATAGGTAGAAGGGACTTGCCTTGTCTCAGATGAGTTGGGACTTGGACTTTTGGGTTAATGCTGTAATGAATTAAGCCTTTGGGGGATTGCTGGGAAGGTCTGATATGATGATTGGTTTTGAAATACGAAAGGAACATGAGATTTGGGAGGCACCAAGGGTGGAATAATATGGTTAGACTTTGTGTCTCCACTCAAATCTCATCTTGAATTGTAATCCCTGTAATCCCCATAATCCTTATGTATCAAGGGAGAGACCAGGTGGAGGCAACTAAATTATGGGGGTGGTTTCCCCATGCTGTTCTTGTGATTGATGGTGAGTGAGTTCTTACCAGATCTGATGATTTTATAAAGGACTCTTCCCCCTTTGCTCACCACTTCTCCTTCCTGCCACCTTGTGAAGAAGATGCCTTGCTACCCCTTCACCTTCCACCATGATTGTAAGTTTCCTGAGGCCTCCTCAGCAATGTTGACCTGTGAGTCAACTAAACCTTTTTTTAAAATAAATTACTCAGTTTCAGGTAGTTCTTTATAGCAGTATGAAAACAAACTAATACAGGCAGTTATTTAAGATGCATTTTGAAAAGATGAGTAGTGATGAGTTAGACAGATTTAAGGTTGAAAAGTGTGGTGAGAAAGAAAGAATGCAAGGCATGATCATGTTTGTTGCTTGTTCACAAGACACAGAATAATGACTGTTGCATGGTAGGTAGTTAATTGTTGGAAAAAAATGAAGAAATGCTATGATATTATGAAGCAATTCAATCTTTTGGCTATTTAAAAGAAATGAAAGTAGGGACAAAAATAGATAGGTATTTGTACACTGATGCTCACAGTAGCAGTATTCACAACAGCCAAAAGGCAGAAGATATCCAAATATTATGGATTGAATGTCTTGATCTCTTCAAATTTCATATGTTGGATGCCTAATCCTCAGTGTGGCTGTATTTAGATATGAAATCTTTAAGTGAGTAATTAAAATTAAATGAAATAATAAGGGTAAAATCCTGATCTCATAAGAAACACAGAAGAGCTTGTTTTTTTGTTTTTTGTTTTTGTTTTTCTCTCTCTCTATGCATTCCAAAAAGAGACCAAGGAAGGGCACAACAAGAAAGCAACTGTCTACAAGCCAGGAAGAGTGCTATCCCTAGAAACAAAACTGACCAGAAACTTCTTTTATCCAGAATCATAAGAAAATAAATGTATGTTTTTTAAGCCACTCAGTCTATGTTTTGTTTTGGCAGTAGCAGCTGACTAATAAATATTGGTATTGTAAAATGGGGTGCTGCTGTAACAATTACCTAAAATTGTGGAAGTGATTTTAAACTGAGTAAAGAGTAGAGGCTCAAAGTGTTTTCAGGTGCATGCTAGAAAAAGCCTACCTTCCCACATAGGGACTATTGGTAGAAATATGGATGTTAAAGTCAGTTCTGGAGAGAGCCCATGAAGAAAAGAAGAAAACTATTGAAAAAGCTTCTATTGTCTTAAAGAATACATATATTATCATGAACAGAATATTGATAGAAATGCCAGAAATCATTCAGGTGAAATCTCACATGGAAAATGGGGAATACATTATTGGAAAATTTTTCTTTTTTGAGATAAGGTTTTGCTCTGTCACACAGTTTGGAGTGCAGTGACATGATCATAGCTCATTGCAGCCTCCAACTCCTGGGCTCAAGCAACCTTCCTGTCAGGTTCCTAGGAAGTAGCTAGGACTACAGGAGCATGCCAGTAAGCCTGGCTAATTGATTATTGAGAAATTGAGGAAAGAATGTATTTGCTATAAACTGTTAAAAAAAATAAGGCTGATTTGTGTTCTAGGTTTTTTGGAAGGTAGAATTTGTGAGCAATGAAATTATATATTTAACTGAGGATATTTCTAAGCACAGTGTTGAAGGAGTAACTTGCTTTCTTTTTACAGCTTATAGTAAAATGTGAGAGTAGAGAAATAAATAGAAAGAATTGCTAAGCAAAAATGAACCAGAACTCATACATAAAGAAAATTTTCAGCCTATCCATCTTATAAAATATGGAGTAAGTGTGTTCTGAAGAGAACACTAAGCATGTGGCTGGACAACCATTAGATAAAATATGATAGGTATGACTCACAGATGTGATCAGTCACTTCAGCAGACATCAGGGATTATACCAGCAAATACACTGCTAGTTTGAACTAAATAGTACAGAGAAAGCACGGTGGAATAAAGGCTGTTAGAATTCTGAGATTCCATACAATGGGACAATAGAGCTATTTGCCTGTGAACATGCTTGAGGGATACTTCAAGAAAGGGACAGAATGGCCCACAAGTCAATTCAGAGATCATCAGAGCTGCCACTCCCATCAAAGGCTCAGAAGACAAGGCTGCTTTCTCCCCAGTTTCATAGGATGGGATCCCCCTCTCAGTTAAAGCTGGGCAGACAGCTGTGGGGGAAGGGTAGCCCTACCAAGCCAAAGGGGTAGGGACTTCTTGAAGAGCTATAGGGTTGATGTTGCCAACTCAGTGGAGCTGAAGGGCAAATCATCAAACCAAAGAAGTTTATTCTTTTCCCTTAAGATTAATGGCATTTGTCTTGCTAGGGTTTGGACTTGCTTGGGACATATCACCCCTATCTTCCTCTCAATTTCTCCCTTTTGGATTGGGAATGTTTATTCTATGCCCAACTCACTATTATATTTTTGAAGCATAAAACTTATCTGATTTTACAGGTTCACAGCTGGATAATTTTTGCCATGGGATGAATTATGCCTTGAGTCTCACCCATTATTTGATTAAAATATTTATATGAGACTTTAACAAAAGAAGATATACAACCAACCAACAAATATATGAAAAAAATCTTAAACATCATTGATTATCATGGAAATGGAAATGAAAACTACAATTAGATATCACTGTACCCCTATAAAAATGGCCGTAATTAAAAATTAAAAAATAATAAGGGATAGAATGCATGTGGTGAAAAGGGAACACTTTTACACTGCTGGTGGGAATGTAAACTAGCACAACCACTATGGAAAATGTATGGAGATTCCTTAAAGAACTAAAAGTAGAACTATCTTTCATTGGATTCAGCAATCCCACTACTGAGTATCTACCCAAAGGAAAATAAGTCATTATATGAAAAAGGCACATCACATGTTTATAGCAGCACAATTTGCAATTGTGAATATATGGAACCAGCCATATATTTGCAATTATATATGATGGGCATATATAAGTGCCCATCAACCAATGAATGAATAAAGAAAATGTGGCATATATACACCATGGAATAACTACTCTGCTATAAAAAGGAATAAAATAATGTCTTTTGAAGCAACTTGGATGGAGCTGGAGACCATTATTCTAAGTGAAGTAATTCAGGAATGAAAATTAAATATTGTATGTTCTCACTGATAACTGGGAGCTAAGCTATGAGGATGCAAAGACATAAGAATGATATAATGAACTTTAGGAACATGGGGGAATTTTGGGAGGGGAGTGAGGGACAAAAGACATACATATTGTACATATTGGGTACAGTGTATACTGCTCAGGTGATGGGTGCACCAAAATCTTGGAAATTACCACTAAAGAACTTATCCATGAAACCAAAGACCACCTGTACCCCTAAAACTAGTGAAATAAAACTTTTTAAAAAAAGAATATTTACATAAGACTTTGGACTTTAGAGTTTAGAGTTGATGCCAGGTTGAGTTAAAACTTTTGAGGCTTTTGGGATGTATCTTGCATGTTAAAAGAGCATGAATTTTTTGGTGGAGGCAGTGACAGAACTGTGTCCCTCCAAAATTCACATATTAAAGCCTTAATCCTCAATGTGACTATATTTGAGATAGGGTCCTTATGAAGTAATTAAGGTTAAGTGAGATCATGAAGCTGGGTCTCTAATCATGGAAGATTGGTCATTTCATGTGAAAAGGGAGATAGAAAGAGACAGAGAGAGGTCTCAGAAAGAAAAGGTTATGTGAGAATACTGTGAAATAGTAGCTGCCTTCAAGCCAAGAGTACAGGCCTCGGACTGAAACCTATCTCACTGGTACCTTGATCTTGGACTTCCAGCCTCCACAAACTGTGAGAAAGTAAACTTTTAGTGTTAACATTAGCCTGTGTATGGTATTTTGTTATGGCAGCCTAAATAGTCTAGGATACCACTTAATATATAGTTATCTTTAACCTAACATATTTTTGTTGCAGTTTTATTTGTATTTTCTATTCAATAAGTAATTGCTAGAACCTATTATAGGACAAATGCTCTACCTATGCCCTCTAAGTGTTTTTTCTGCTGCTTTCATTACTCATTCTTGGTATTTTTCTGCCTCTTTAATCATTTTGCCTCAGGCAAAGGACAGTCATTTTTCTGACTTGTAAATTTAGGAAAAATAAACTGGGCATGTTCAATTCAGCTTCTACCTTTTTCTCTTTGGGAACAAATTGCTTGTAAGAGTACTTCCTCTCTACTCCACTTTGCTGTCAGTCAGATCTGGACAAGTTCCTGTGCCCTACAGAGTGGTGGGACTTGCCCCAATCTAGTATGCTTAAGTTGGGATAGCTGCCTGTTTATAGGGTTCAGTTACCAGGACACTGACTCTAACACAGTCTTAGAGCCTCCAACATAGTATATTTCAATAATAAAGACGTCGCAGGTAATTAAACTGCTATTCAATATCTGAAATTTAAAAAAGAAAATTTAAATATATTGCTTGGTATACTAAGGAAAAGATATATTAGCCAGGCACAGCTCCAAGGCAGGGCAGAGTACTGATGTTACAAGTGTTTGGGGTGGCATGAAGTACTAATCTGCTAGGATTAGTGGATTTTGAAAAGCTTATAGGTTTGATGCCATTTTTTGGAGGGGTTACTCAGGTGAGACTGTTGTGGATAGGCTGGCAGTCACAGATGTATATTTGTAGAGGGTGCCTTCCCGACTCGCGGATTTTCAGAAGGGAGTGTCTAATGCTGACTGGTTCGTTGCAAAACCTAGTTGACATGATTATTCACAGAAATATCAAAATGGTATAAAACTTTTGATGAAACTGTTCTTGGCTATTTGTTGACATGGCTACAGAACAGTCTCTTTTTTTATTTTTTTAACTTGTGAAAACTTAAAAAAAAATTAACCTGGTAACATTTTAATCTTTCTTCTACTTTTATTCATTCTTGTATTTTTAAATTTGTTCAGAACTTAGTTCAGAAAAAGGGAGATTATTTATTGGGCTCCCATAAACCACTAGCAGACCCCAGTAATGCATTTTAAATGTTTTCTAAGTCACAGAATGGTGAAGGCCATAGAAAATTTTAGTACTATGGTTATAAAAAGAACTTTTTCTAAACGAAGTGTCTTTTGAAAATAGACTTTTAGATGGAAATTAATCACTAGGCTTTTTCAGCTCTTTGTAATTTCCCACAGCTTTTTCTTGGTCTCTTGATGATGCTTTCCATCTTTTCTTCTTACTCCATCAGCCTGAGCAAAGTTAAATTGTGTCAATAGCTTTCTCAAGGTTTCAATTTTTTTTCTCCCTCTTTCATATTCTTTTTATTTTGCTTGTGGCAAAATCATTTTCTTCATTGGGAATATAGATGTTTTTAGCAAAAAATAATCTTACAGTTTGCTTTGTTGCCTAGAAGCGTCAATGTTTTTCTTCCTTCTTTTTGATTCCTTTCATTGTTTTAACTCAGTATTCAATTTTTTCCAGTTTTCTAGCTTGTTGTTTTTACTTTTATAGCCAAAAATGTTTGCTTATATAACAAGTTTGAGAGCCTTAATTCCAAATCCAGCATTTCAGTGACTCCTCATTTCTCAGCTTATGATGTGTATCGTTTTTATATTTTCAAGCTCATTCTCACTTTTATACTCCTCATACCCAAGATTGGAGACACATTTTTAAATTTACAGTTTCTCCCACCTGGAAATTGCCCAACACTCACCCAGGAGCCATTGGTGTTGTTTATTTCATCATGTAAGTGCCATCTCATAGTTCTAAAATCAACTCAAGACTCACTACCACCTTCTATCTTTCTTGAGGCTTCCCTAATCCTTAACCCCTATCTCCAAGTAATAAAGTGAAACTTTATAGTAATTAAGATGTAGACTCTGGCTTTGTCACATGAGATCTATATGACACTTGGGCTAATTGCTTAACATCTCTGTGACTCAGTTTCCTAAGTGTTTCACCAGGAATATATCCTAAGAGTATCTTCCTTATAGGGTTGCTACAAGTATTATTTGCATAAATATAAATTTAGGACAGTGCATAGGTCAAAATAGTGCTTGACAAATGTTAAGCATTTGTTTAAAATGTTCCCACAGCAAGTTGCACATAATTTATTACAATTTCTATATTTTAGTATATTAAAAACATGTATTGTTGATGTTTCTCAATGTCAATTTCCTTAAATGTTAATCTCCTTGGATGTCAGAGAACCTGTTATGTTTTTGTATCATCTGCACCAAGAATGTGGCTTCACATGTAGACAGGTTCAGGGCAAGTTTATGGATATGATAAATACATACATATGAAATAAATTAATTTTAATACATATTGTAATTCAAACCAATGCAATTCAACAAATAGTTGTGAATGTCTGTTCATACAAGGCCCTTAGACCATAGGCTAAGGTCAACAATGAAAAATTTACGTATCTACTTTTAGGAAACTCACAATTTAGTGGATAAAACAGATACATAATTATTAAAAACATAAAAGTGAATGTTCAGTGCTTTTAGTATAGAAACCTAGATACATGTAGAGGAAGAGAATTAGTATATAAGATAATAAAAAACATAGAGAAGTTGACATTTCTCTGCGAAACTGGAAAATAAGCCATTCTTTAACTGTTGTTAGAGAATTTACTGGGTACTAGGAAGCTGGTAATTCCAGGGTAAAAGTAAAATGTAAGTAAATACATGGATGCATTAAATTATATATTATGTGCCAGCAGTGCCAAATTAACTCTGCAATGGGCGTATCAGCATACCCACAGATCACAAGATCCAAAGAAAATCATAATCATATATTTAAGTCAAATGTATGGGATGAGAAGTTGCTATTTTGACCCACATTACATTAGAAATATCAAGACAACATTAACAGAGAATAATTTCCGAATTAAAAACAAAACAAAAACAGATGTCGGAATCCTTTTTTTTTTTTTTCTAAGATAGACTTTCCCTCTTGTTTCCCAGGCTGGAGTGCAATGGCGCGATCTCAGCTCGTCGCAACCTCTGCCTCCTGAATTCAACCAATTCTCCTGCCTCAGCCTCCTGAGTAGCTGAGATTACAGACATGCACCATCACGCCCGGCTAATTTTGTATTTTTAGTAGAGGTGGGGTTTCTCCGTGTTGGTCAGGCTGGTCTTGAACTCCTGACCTCAGGTGATCCGCTCGCCTCAGCCTCCCAAAGTGCTGGGATTACAGCCGTGAGTCGCTGAGCCCGGCCCAGATGGCCTGTATTCTTGTAAATTATCTGAAGGTTTCGCAATACGGTCAACATACTTGCAAAACAATTACTAGGAGCTGACTAATGCCTATTCTATCCAACGGGCCCAAGACAGCCCTCCAGCTCGCCAGCGTTAGGTCACCTCTCCCTCCCTTTTCTCCTTGACATTAGGAGGAGTTTTACAAGTTAGTTCATCAGCATGCTTGCAGAGTTACTTGCTTTTACATCAGCATGCTTTGCTCTTTTACTTAACTTTTTCTGTTCTTGAAGATAGTTGAAATTATAGCTGTGGTACAGTATAATCAATGAAAAAAGAATTTCAGAGGTCTATTAAGGACTATGAATTCTTTTCTTTACCTCTCTTATGCCTTTCAAAATATTAGAAATACTATGGTTCTTTAATATAACTACACTATTTCTTAATTACATGTATAAGTAGTTGTATTAATTTTAAAATAATATTTTAATTCCTGTTTAGAATTAAAAATATAATCCTATTTTACATTTCCTATGAACTTTATAATTTTAATAGTTATTCCCAAAATATTACATTTTGTGATATTCATAATTTCTAATTGACAAATTTTATTTAATCTATTCCCAATGATAGAACTAACTAAAAGGAATGATGACACAAACTCCTTTACAAAGTTCTCATG
>NW_012107875.1:382087-383808 GCF_000951045.1 Mandrillus leucophaeus | reverse complement strand
CTCACTGTGACCTCTGACTCCCTGGTTCAAGTGATTCTCCTGCCTCAGTCTCCTGAGTATATGGGATTACAGGCACACACCACCATGCCCAGCTAATTTTTGTATTTTTAGTAGAGACAGTGTTTCGCCATGTTGGCCAGGATGGTCTTGATCTCCTGACCTTGTGATCCACCCACCTTGGCCTCCCAAAGTGCTGGGATTACAGGCATGAGCCACCACACCCAGCCGCCTAATTTCAGTTGGATGGGGAAGGGCATATGTTCCATATGCCTGGAAAGTGGAGCAGTAGAAACATTAGAAAATGGTATGACTGACTAACACAATGGGTTTGTGAGAGAGAGGAGATAAACTCATATGTTCATCTATCATATTTTACCAATCAATCAATCTATCAAAGTTACACGAATGATTAATATACATAGTATTACATATGGGAAAAACTAATTCTATTCAAGCTTATGTAATCAAAAAGGTTACAAAATAGGTGACAATTTATTAAATACTATCAAATAACTTCTCATCTTCATCCACTTGGCTCATTATCTGCTGCTCTTAACTTTAAATAAATATAACCTCTTTATAGGGTAGTCCAGCAGCCTGGAAACCAGATGAACAACACAGTATCTCTTTCACAGCCACAGTACTCTTTTCAAATTCACATATGACTATATAATATTGTGGCATAAATCCATTTAGTGGTTTACCAATATTTTAGGACTGAGAACAATGCCCCGCATGGATTGTCCTTTGCTTACATTTCAGCTTCTTGTCTTATAGCTCACTTCTTTTTTCTGTGGCCTTCTTTTTCTTAAAAATGTCACACTTCCTCATAATATAGAGTATTTCTGTTTGTGGCTTAAAAGCTCTGACCTCTTTGCTCAGTTAACTCCTCTTCATCTTTGAGACTTTAAGTAAAGGGTTGCTCCCTCAGGTTTTTCATTTGAACCTCTGCCCCCTAGTCTAGGTCAGATTTCATCATATGTCTACACAGATTTTGTGTGTGTGTGTTATGCTTTTCCTTACATCGTGCCATTATATGATTAATATATTTTTCACACAGTAGATAGTACTCTATGGGAAAGGAACAGTAGATATTTACTCTTAATCTACTCCAGTCTATAAGATGTTGCTTAACATACAGTAGCATTCAATAACATTTTCTTAAGTGATTAAACCAGAAAGAATATATATTTAGAAGTTTATTATTATGCTCTCTCTGGTAGTGAATTATATCCAGGAATAAAGAAATAAAAGTAAGCAATAATATAAAATGTAAAATATTTTATCAGTTCACTATTAAAATTTGAAAAAAAATTTTGTGATTTTTATTCTTTCATCTTATTGTAATCTGTTATATATTATTTTTATACAGTCAAAATAAACAAGATCCCTTTTAAGTTAAAAATCATGATTGCATGATTTCTAGGGTATGCGACTATAATTTCTTAGACAAAATAATTTTTATATTACCTTGAAATACTTTATTAACTGATTGATCAGTTTGTATATATAGTGTACCAAAAGTAGTTAGAATTGAAATTACTATCTTTTTATATGGATTCAGAATACTTTCTTGACATGAATCACAGAAAGTTCAGAAATGATTTTGGTCTTCAAAGTGGCTGCCTTGGTGGGATGAAAAAATAGAAATTATGAGAAAAGTTTAAGTTTTATTGTCTTCTTTTCATTACAAACCAGTTTGTGCATCTCTTTCCTTTTTT
>NW_012107875.1:378562-380212 GCF_000951045.1 Mandrillus leucophaeus | reverse complement strand
ATTAAAATTTAATAGTAATGAGATGGCAGTCAAAAAAAGAATTAAAAATATATTTGAAGCAATAAAGTAATTTATTTATTTGTTAATAGACATTCTAAAGAGAAAGCATTGATTGATAACATTTATACTTATCTAAATACCATAATTATAGAAAATATATACATAATTTAGTCTCACTTTTTCCTCAAAGTTCAAGCAAATTTATAGAAGTATTGTAACTTACCTCATACGGCGTTTATTTTTTCTTAACAGCTTCACCTCCATTGTCTGACTCAATAAAACAAATGTACATTTTACTTTCCTGTTGTATAAAAAATGATGTTTAAATACAGAAATGTTAAAAATTTTGTCCAAAAAAATAATCAATTGTGGCTTAATACTTACAAAACATTTCCCTCTTAAATCATAAAGATCTCTATATTTCTAAAATTAATGTATACTTTTACAAATATGTGAACACGATCTTCTTATTAATATATTGAGTATTATAAATAGGTTAATATCTTACTTGACTACTGCTTCATTACAGCTTTCTTCTTTTCAAAACCAGAAGAAAGTAGTTAGTTGTAGATCCTTCCAGACATTTTTCTACATGTTTGTAAACACACGTATGTGGTAATAAAAATAGAGATTTTAAAATAATTACTTTTTTAATTATGTCTTTTAATTATTCTGAAACTTGATTTCTGAAGTGAGGACAGAATGGAATCTCACTGTTTTCATTGAAATTTGCCTAAATATTCTAAGTTTGAACATTTTAAAATTTTCTATTGATTGTGTGTCTGTGTGTGTTTGTGTATTTCTTGGAACAATTTTGTTTATATCATTTATATATATATTACTAGTTCGTAAATTTAAAAAATATTCTAATACTCTTTGTTTTCCTTCTGTGTTATATGTATTTTCTTACAGTATGTCTCTTGATTTGATCCTTTTCTATGGAGATTTTTGTCCTGTGTGTGTGCGTGTCTGTCTGCCTGCATAATTTGTACTATCAAATATCTAACATGAATTATTTTTGTCTTTTGCTTTTTAAATCTTATTTAGAAGATATTGCCTGTCTAATAACAGAAACATAATCTGTTAAACGATTTCCTATTGTTTTTATAGTTTGGTTTTAATAGCTAAAATTATTATAGTTTAGGTCTTTATTTCATATTACATGGCATATGAATGGTATAAGTAGGACATCTAAGTATACCTGACTTCTGGTGGAAAACCAAGTGTCCCAATGTCATTAACTTAGTTCAGTCTTTCCTTATTCAGTTCTAGTGAGTTATGTAACAATCCAAAACTTCATCCTTCAATGTGTCTCTGAGATATTAATTTGTTCTAATAATTTGTTTTTATTGCTACAAAATTATTATGCTGTTGCAGTTTTGTTAGCTTAAAGTAACTTTAATTATTTCTCACAAATTTTTTAAATATATATTTTGTAACCCATTCGTAAATTCTATGGCAAGATTTTATTCATAATTTTGGAAATGTTTAACGTTTTTATCATGTTCTTTTTCCAACATTCTCTAGGTAGTTTATGGTAATGTTGCAAAATCTACCTTAGTTGCCACATATTCAAAGATTTCCTTTGTAAGGACCTGGATGCAGCTGGAAACCATCATTCTTAGCAAACTATCACAAGAACAGAAAACC
>NW_012107875.1:372651-376527 GCF_000951045.1 Mandrillus leucophaeus | reverse complement strand
CTTGGTGGGATGAAAAAATAGAAATTATGAGAAAAGTTTAAGTTTTATTGTCTTCTTTTCATTACAAACCAGTTTGTGCATCTCTTTCCTTTTTTCCTTTTTTTTTTTTTTTTTTTTTAAATTTTGAGTGAGGGTCTCATGCTGTTGCCCAGGCTGGAGTGCAGTACCATGATAACGGCTTACTGTAGCCTTAAACTCCTGGGTTGAAGCGATCCTCTCTCCTCAGCCTCCTGAGTAGTTGGGACTATGGTGTGTGTTATCACACCCAGCTGAGGTGTTTTGTTTTGTTTTGTTTTGTTTTTGTTTTTGTTTTACATTTTTTGCAGAGATGGGGTCTTACTATGTTCCCTAGGCTGATCTTAAACTCTGGGCCTCAAGTGATAATCCTCCCTTAGCCTCGCAAAGTATTGGGATTACAGGCATGAGCCACTGTACTTGACCAGCTTCCTTATTTATATTCCCATTGCCTCATTAGTTTAAACATAATAAAGTTTAACTTTCTTTTTGATATGAAGGAATTCCTGTAGAACAAAGAGTAATATAGTGGTTTTTTTTTTTTTGAAAAAAAAACAACTAATTTCCTTTAAAGTCCAAAACATTACAACACCATTCATTTGTTTTGTATCATAACATAGATTATTTTTATGGAAACTGAATTGTATGTGAAAAATAAATATAGTGGCTATCAGTAAGATTAGAGCTGTGCAGTTTTCAAATTTGGTTGCAAAATATGTTACCTATTTGAAAAACGTGTCATTTCTGTAATGAGTTCATCTCAGTACAAGGTGTCAGGCAAGTAGCTCTAGAGTGTGAAGTTCTGTTTGTTCACCTAGTTTGCATTTTATTTTGGTCTTCAAAAGCAGACTGAAGTGATATATGCATGTTATGATTCCATGGTTTTGGTATCTCTGACACTTCTCCTTATACACGCTTCTCAAGAATAAAAAGATAACAGGAAAGAAAAAAGTCTTTTCATTATGGCACTGTTAGTACCACTACAAATACTGTGGAGAAAATGAAAAAAATAAAATAAAATAAAAAATCTGGACTTCTCACACAAAGCCCTTATTTCCCAGACATTTACATTTTCTTCTGCTTCTCCTAGAGATAACAGATGGCAGGGTGGTGATTTGGGATGCTAATTAGGCTGCTGTGTTTTTCAGCTAACCTTAGGTAGACACAGTCCTTTGAGGGCTGATTACTACTATGCCATTTTAAAATGCTAGAAGATAACCATTAAACACCCTTTAGTAATGAACATTTTATAAACAATAAAACTATGATTAGCTCTAGTATAATAAAAAACTGTATAGCAGCAAGTCAGTAATTAAATGCACTGTGGCATTTTACAAGAATAATTTCAAGTTTTAACTGAACTCAAGAATTAGTGGACACACAACAAATGAAAACTGGTAGTATTTTTAGGTGATTCATTGAATTCACTATAATATGGTAATACAAAGGGAACTTCTATGGAAGTAAACAAATTATCCATGGGTAGAGTTAACAGATGGGAAAATTGAGTCTAACTCGATCACCTTGAATAAAACATTGAAAATTAGAGGAAAGTAAATAAACATTATCTTTGGAAGGTATGCTAGGAAAGAACTATGTTTAGATTCATGAACAGATAGTGATATTCTATACAAAGAAACATTTTTATCCAACTGGAGTGCACATATTTTTAAACTATTGCCAGAATTAGAAATGATACTGTTAAAATATGCCCCTGGCTAATAGCAAAATGGACTCCCTATGGATAACTGAGAGGCACAAAGTTAAAACAGAGGAAGGCAGCTATGCTCTGAGAGAGAGTTCACAGGCCACGGCTGGGTGAGGAAGCGTAGTCAAGTACTCCGTGCTCTCAGAAAGATGTAAAAATGTAAAGGACCTTCCTTTCTAAAATCAGCCAGATCAGTTTCTATTGTGAGTGTTAAGATAAACTGCAGGAGGATTTTGGGATCATGGCAGACGAGAGGCAGGACTAGATTGCAGCTCTGGACAGAGCAACATGCAGAGGCTTGCATTGTGAATTTTAGCTCCAGATCGACTGCAAAAACAAACCAGCAATCTTGAGAGGACCAACAGACCCTCTGAAGGAAGCAGACTGCCCCTTCAGGACCCGGGAGACACCCCAAATTCTGTGAGCGCCCCAACCTCGGAAGTGGAAAAGGGATAGCCTCCTCTCTTGAACACACACCCCACTGGAGAAGTTGAAGTTCTGTTTGCAGGAGAAGTTTCCGACTTTACGTGGAGCTGAATCAAGTTAGAGAGCCAAGCTGAGTGAAACACAGGGGTAGAGGAAGTAGCAGAAAGGCCCTGGGAGCTCACTGGGTCCCCAGGCAGCCCATTCCTGCCTGACACCACAGGGATCCATCAGGAGGGTGGCCAGGGAGCAGGGGGTAAAACTCCACAGGTGGAAAGAAATCTCTAGCTGAGCTTTGTAACAATTTGAACAGGGTGAGAAGCCTCCTGGCCAGAACTCTGGGGAGGGTGCAAATCTGGCTTGCAGACTTCACAGGCAGGGGAAGAATTCAAGCCCTTTTCTTTCACAGCTGGGAAGCAGAAAGCCTCGGGCAAGTTTTCAAGCTTGTCTCACCCACTGTCTGGAAACAGACTAGGTACCCTTGTGGGGGTCATGGTGGGAGTGAGACTGGCCCTTCAGTTTGCATGGGAACTGGGTGCGGCCGGTGACTGCTGGTTTCCCCCACTTCCCTGACAACTTGCATGACTCAGCAGAGGCAGCTATAATCCTCCTGGGTACACAACTTCAGTGACCTGGGACTCTCATCCCCATCCCCTACAGTAGCCACAGCAAAACCTGCCCAAGGAGAGTCTGAGCTCAGACACACCTAGCTCCTCCCGCACCTGATGGTCCTTCCGTATCCATCCTGGTAGTGGAAGACAGAGGCCATATAATCTTGGGAATTCTAGGACCCTGCCCCTGCCAGTCCCTCTCCACACGACTACAGCTGATGCTTTCTGGAAAGTGCCACCTCCTGGCAGGAGGCTAACCAACAGAAAAATAGAGCATTAAACCACCAAAGCTAAGGACCCTCACAGAGTCCACTGCACCCTCCACCACCTCCATTGGAACAGGCACTGGTATCCATGGCTGAGAGAGACCCATAGATGATTCACATCACAGAACTCTGTGCATACAACCCCCAGTACCAGCCTGGAGCTGGGTAGACTCGCTGGGTGGCTAGACCCAGAAGAGAGGCAACAATCACTGCAGTTTTGCTCACAGGAAGCCACATCCACAGGAAAAGGGGGAAAGTACTACATCAAGGGAACACCCCATGGGACAAAAAAATCTGAACAGCAGCCTTCAGCCCTAGACCTTCCCTCTGACAGAGCCTACCCAAATGAGAAGGAACCAGAGAAACAATCCTAGTAATATGACAAAGCAAAGCTCATCAACACCTGCCAAAAATCACACTGGTTCACCAGCAATGGATCCAAACCAAGAGGAAATTCCTGATTTACCTGAAAAAGAATTAAGGAGGTTAGTTATTAAACTAATCAGGAAGGGACCAGCGAAAAGTAAAACCCAATGCAAGGAAATCCAAAAAATGATACAAGAAGTAAAGGGAGAAGTATTCAAGGAAATAGATGGTTTAAAGAAAAAACAATAAAAATTTCAGGAAACTTTGGACACACTTTTAGAAATGTGAAATGCTCTGGAAAGTTCCAGCAATAGACTTGAACAAGCAGAAGAATGAAATTCACAGCTTGAAGACAAGGTCTTTGAATTAACACAGTCCAACAAAGACAAAATAAAAAGAAGAAAATATGAACAAAGCTTTTAAGAAGTCTGGGATTATGTTAAATGATCAAACTTAAGAATAATCCATGTTCCCGTGGAAGAAGAGA
>NW_012107875.1:365216-370631 GCF_000951045.1 Mandrillus leucophaeus | reverse complement strand
TACGTGGAGCTGAATCAAGTTAGAGAGCCAAGCTGAGTGAAACACAGGGGTAGAGGAAGTAGCAGAAAGGCCCTGGGAGCTCACTGGGTCCCCAGGCAGCCCATTCCTGCCTGACACCACAGGGATCCATCAGGAGGGTGGCCAGGGAGCAGGGGGTAAAACTCCACAGGTGGAAAGAAATCTCTAGCTGAGCTTTGTAACAATTTGAACAGGGTGAGAAGCCTCCTGGCCAGAACTCTGGGGAGGGTGCAAATCTGGCTTGCAGACTTCACAGGCAGGGGAAGAATTCAAGCCCTTTTCTTTCACAGCTGGGAAGCAGAAAGCCTCGGGCAAGTTTTCAAGCTTGTCTCACCCACTGTCTGGAAACAGACTAGGTACCCTTGTGGGGGTCATGGTGGGAGTGAGACTGGCCCTTCAGTTTGCATGGGAACTGGGTGCGGCCGGTGACTGCTGGTTTCCCCCACTTCCCTGACAACTTGCATGACTCAGCAGAGGCAGCTATAATCCTCCTGGGTACACAACTTCAGTGACCTGGGACTCTCATCCCCATCCCCTACAGTAGCCACAGCAAAACCTGCCCAAGGAGAGTCTGAGCTCAGACACACCTAGCTCCTCCCGCACCTGATGGTCCTTCCGTATCCATCCTGGTAGTGGAAGACAGAGGCCATATAATCTTGGGAATTCTAGGACCCTGCCCCTGCCAGTCCCTCTCCACACGACTACAGCTGATGCTTTCTGGAAAGTGCCACCTCCTGGCAGGAGGCTAACCAACAGAAAAATAGAGCATTAAACCACCAAAGCTAAGGACCCTCACAGAGTCCACTGCACCCTCCACCACCTCCATTGGAACAGGCACTGGTATCCATGGCTGAGAGAGACCCATAGATGATTCACATCACAGAACTCTGTGCATACAACCCCCAGTACCAGCCTGGAGCTGGGTAGACTCGCTGGGTGGCTAGACCCAGAAGAGAGGCAACAATCACTGCAGTTTTGCTCACAGGAAGCCACATCCACAGGAAAAGGGGGAAAGTACTACATCAAGGGAACACCCCATGGGACAAAAAAATCTGAACAGCAGCCTTCAGCCCTAGACCTTCCCTCTGACAGAGCCTACCCAAATGAGAAGGAACCAGAGAAACAATCCTAGTAATATGACAAAGCAAAGCTCATCAACACCTGCCAAAAATCACACTGGTTCACCAGCAATGGATCCAAACCAAGAGGAAATTCCTGATTTACCTGAAAAAGAATTAAGGAGGTTAGTTATTAAACTAATCAGGAAGGGACCAGCGAAAAGTAAAACCCAATGCAAGGAAATCCAAAAAATGATACAAGAAGTAAAGGGAGAAGTATTCAAGGAAATAGATGGTTTAAAGAAAAAACAATAAAAATTTCAGGAAACTTTGGACACACTTTTAGAAATGTGAAATGCTCTGGAAAGTTCCAGCAATAGACTTGAACAAGCAGAAGAATGAAATTCACAGCTTGAAGACAAGGTCTTTGAATTAACACAGTCCAACAAAGACAAAATAAAAAGAAGAAAATATGAACAAAGCTTTTAAGAAGTCTGGGATTATGTTAAATGATCAAACTTAAGAATAATCCATGTTCCCGTGGAAGAAGAGAGTTCTAAAAGCTTGGAAAGCATATTGGGGGGAATAATCTAGGAAAACTTTCCTGGGATTGCTAGAGACCTAGACATGCAAATACAAGAAGCACAAAGAACACCTGGGAAATTCATCACAAAAAGATCTTTACCTAAGCACATTGTCATCAAGTTATCCAAAGTTAAGACAAAGGAAAGAATATTATGAGCTGTGAGATAGAAGCACCAGGTAACCTATAAAGGAAAACCTATTTCTCAGCAGAATCCCTACAAACTAGAAAGGATTGGGGCCCTATGTTCAGCCTCCTCAAACAAAACAAGTATCAGCCAAGAATTTTGTATTCAGTGAAACTAAGCATCATATGTGAAGGAAAGATACAGTCATTTTCAGAAAACAAATGCTGAGAGAATTCATCATTACCAAGCCATCACTATAAGAACTGTTAAAGGGAGCTCTAAATCATGAAACAAATCCTGGAAACACATCAAAACAGAACCTCTTTAAAGCATAAATCACACAGGCCCCATAAAACGAAAATACAAGTTAAAAAGCAAAAACAGAAAACAAACCAAAGTACTCAGGCAACAAAGAGCATAATGAATGCAACGGTATGCCACATTTCAGTGCTAACATTGAATGCAAATGGACTAAATGTCCCACTTAAAAGATAAAGGACTGCAGAATGGATATGAACTCACCAACCAACTATCTGCTGCCTTCAGGAGACTCACCTAACACATAAGGACTCATATAAACTTAAGGTAATGAGGTGGAAAAAGGCGTTTCATGCAAATGGACACCAAAAGCAAGCAGGGGTAGCTATTCTTATATCAGATGAAACAAATTTGAAAACAACAGCAGTTAGAAGATACAAAGAGGGGCATTATATAATGGTGAAAAGCCTTGTCCAACAGGAAAATATCACAATTCTAAACAAATATGCACCTAACATTGGAGATCCCAAATTGATAAAACAATTATTAATAGGCCTAAGAAATGAGACAGACAGCAACATAATAATAGTGGGAGACTTCAGTACTCTACTGACAGCACTAGACAAGTCATCAAGGCAGAAAGTCAACAAAGAAACAATGGATTTAAACTATACCTTGGAACAAATAGACTTAACAGATATATACAGAACATTTCACCCAACACCCACAGAATACACATTCTATTCAATGATGCATGAAATTTTTTCCAAGATAGACCATATGATAGGCCATAAAGCAAGCCTCAATTAATTTAAGAAAATTGAAATTATATCCAACACCCTCTCAGACCACAGTGGAATAAAACTGGAAATCAATTCAAAAAGGAACCTTCAACACCACTCACATATATGGAAATTAAGTAACCTGCTCCTGAGTGAGTATTGGGTCAAAAACAAAATCCAAATGGAAATTTAAAAAATTCTTCAAACTGAAAGGACAATAATGACACAACCTATCAAAACCTTTGGGATACAGCTAAGGCAATGCTAAGGGGAGATTTCATAGCCCTAAATACGTACATCAAAAAATCTGAAAGAGCACAAACAGGCAATCTAAGGTCACACCTCAAGGAACTAGAGAAACAAGAACAAACCAAACCCAAACCCAGCAAAAGAAAGGGCGTAACTAAGATCAGAGCAGAACTAAATGAAATTTAAACAAACAAACAAACAAAAATGATACAAAAGATAAAAGAAACAAAAAGCTGGTTCTTTGAAAGATAAATAAAATTGATTGACTCTTAGCAAGATTAACCAAGAAAACGAGAGAAAATCCAAATAACTTAAGAAATGAAACAGGAGATACTACAACTGACACCACTCAAATACAAAAGATCATTCAAGGCTACTACGAACACCTTTATGCACATAAACTAGAAAACCTGGTAGAGATAGATGAATTCCTGGAAAAATACAACCCTACTACCTTAAATCAAGAATAATTAGATACCCTGAGCAGACCAATAACAAGCACCAAGATTGACACAGTAATTAAAAAATTACCAACCAAAAAAATCCAAGACCAGATGGATTCACAGCAAAATTCTACCAGATGTTCAAAGAATTAGTGCCAATCGTTTTGATACTATTCCACAAGATAGAGAAAGAGGGAACCGTCCCTGATTCATTTTATGAAGCCAGCATCACCCTGATACCCAAACCAGGAAAGGACACAACCTAAAAATACAACTACAGACCAATATCCTTGATGAACATAGATGCTAAAATCCTTAACAAAATACTAGCTAATCAAATCCAACAACATATTAAAAAGAAAATCCATTATAATCAAGTGAGTTTTATACCAGAGATTGAGGGATGGTTTAACATACACATGTCAATAATGTGATACACCACATAAACAGAATTAAAAACAAAAATCACACGATCATCTCAATAGAAGCAGAAAAAGCATTTGACAAAATCCAGCATCCCTTTATGATTAAAACCCTTATGAAAATCAGCATAAAAGGGACATGCCTTAATGTAATAGAAGCCATCTATGACAAATCCATAGCCAACATAATACTGAATGGGGAAAAGTTGAAAGCATTCCCTCTGAGAATAGAAACAAGACAAGGATGCCCACTCTCACCACTCCTCTTCAACATAGTACTGGAAGTCCTAGCCAGAGCAATCAGGCAAGAGAAAGAAATAAAGGCATCCAAATTGGTAAAGATGAAGTCAAGTTGTCCCTGTTTGCTGATGATAGGATCCTTTACCTGGAAAACCCTAAGACTCATCCAGAAAGCTCCTAGAACTGATAAAATAATTCAGCAAAGTTTTCAGATACAAGTTCAATGTACACAAATCAGTACCTCTTCTAAACACCAGCAGCAACCAAGCAGAGAATTAAATCAAGAACTCAACCCCTTTTACAATAGCTGCAAAAAAAAAAAAAAAAAAAAAAAAAAAAAAAAAGTATTTAGGAATGTACCTAAAAAGGAGTCAAAAGGCCTTTACAAGGAAAACTGAAAACCTTGCTGAAAGAAATCATAGATGACACAAACAAATGGAAACACATCCCATGCTCATGGATTGGTAGAATCAATATTGCAAAAATGACCATACTGCCAAAAGCAACATACAACATATGCAATTCCCATCAAAATATCACCATCATTCTTCACAGAATTAGAAATAACAATCCTAAAATTTATATGGAACCTTAAAAGAGACACAAGACTAAGCAAAAAGAACAAATCTGGAGGCATCACATTACCTGATTTCAAACTATGCTCTAAGACCATAGTCACCAAAACAGCATGGTACTGGAATAAAAATAGGCACATAGACCAATGGAACAGTATATAGAACCCAGAAATAAACCCAAATACTTAACAACCAACTGATCTTTGACAAAGCAAACAAAAACATAAAGTGAGGAAAGGACACCCCTGTTAACAAATGGTGCTGGGATAATTGGCTAGCCACATGCAGGAGAATGAAACTGGATCCTCACCTCTCATCTTATACAAAAATCAACTCAAGATGGATTAAAGACTTAAACCTAAGACCTGAAACTATAAAAACTCTAGAAGATAACATCAGGAAAACCCTTCTAGACATGAGCTTAGGCAAGGATTTCATGACCAAGAGCCCAACAGCAAATGCAATTTTAAAAAAAATAAATAGCTGGGGCCTAATTAAATTAAAGAGCTTTTGCAAGGCAAAAGGAGCAGTCATCAGAGTACACAGACAACTCACAGAGTGGGAGAAAATCTTCACAAGCTACACATCGGACAAATGACTAATATCCAGAATCTACAACGAACTCAAACAAATCAGTAAGAAAAAAACAATCCCATCCTA
>NW_012107875.1:359530-365166 GCF_000951045.1 Mandrillus leucophaeus | reverse complement strand
AAACCAGGAAAGGACACAACCTAAAAATACAACTACAGACCAATATCCTTGATGAACATAGATGCTAAAATCCTTAACAAAATACTAGCTAATCAAATCCAACAACATATTAAAAAGAAAATCCATTATAATCAAGTGAGTTTTATACCAGAGATTGAGGGATGGTTTAACATACACATGTCAATAATGTGATACACCACATAAACAGAATTAAAAACAAAAATCACACGATCATCTCAATAGAAGCAGAAAAAGCATTTGACAAAATCCAGCATCCCTTTATGATTAAAACCCTTATGAAAATCAGCATAAAAGGGACATGCCTTAATGTAATAGAAGCCATCTATGACAAATCCATAGCCAACATAATACTGAATGGGGAAAAGTTGAAAGCATTCCCTCTGAGAATAGAAACAAGACAAGGATGCCCACTCTCACCACTCCTCTTCAACATAGTACTGGAAGTCCTAGCCAGAGCAATCAGGCAAGAGAAAGAAATAAAGGCATCCAAATTGGTAAAGATGAAGTCAAGTTGTCCCTGTTTGCTGATGATAGGATCCTTTACCTGGAAAACCCTAAGACTCATCCAGAAAGCTCCTAGAACTGATAAAATAATTCAGCAAAGTTTTCAGATACAAGTTCAATGTACACAAATCAGTACCTCTTCTAAACACCAGCAGCAACCAAGCAGAGAATTAAATCAAGAACTCAACCCCTTTTACAATAGCTGCAAAAAAAAAAAAAAAAAAAAAAAAAAAAAAAAAGTATTTAGGAATGTACCTAAAAAGGAGTCAAAAGGCCTTTACAAGGAAAACTGAAAACCTTGCTGAAAGAAATCATAGATGACACAAACAAATGGAAACACATCCCATGCTCATGGATTGGTAGAATCAATATTGCAAAAATGACCATACTGCCAAAAGCAACATACAACATATGCAATTCCCATCAAAATATCACCATCATTCTTCACAGAATTAGAAATAACAATCCTAAAATTTATATGGAACCTTAAAAGAGACACAAGACTAAGCAAAAAGAACAAATCTGGAGGCATCACATTACCTGATTTCAAACTATGCTCTAAGACCATAGTCACCAAAACAGCATGGTACTGGAATAAAAATAGGCACATAGACCAATGGAACAGTATATAGAACCCAGAAATAAACCCAAATACTTAACAACCAACTGATCTTTGACAAAGCAAACAAAAACATAAAGTGAGGAAAGGACACCCCTGTTAACAAATGGTGCTGGGATAATTGGCTAGCCACATGCAGGAGAATGAAACTGGATCCTCACCTCTCATCTTATACAAAAATCAACTCAAGATGGATTAAAGACTTAAACCTAAGACCTGAAACTATAAAAACTCTAGAAGATAACATCAGGAAAACCCTTCTAGACATGAGCTTAGGCAAGGATTTCATGACCAAGAGCCCAACAGCAAATGCAATTTTAAAAAAAATAAATAGCTGGGGCCTAATTAAATTAAAGAGCTTTTGCAAGGCAAAAGGAGCAGTCATCAGAGTACACAGACAACTCACAGAGTGGGAGAAAATCTTCACAAGCTACACATCGGACAAATGACTAATATCCAGAATCTACAACGAACTCAAACAAATCAGTAAGAAAAAAACAATCCCATCCTATCGGGCTAAGGACATGAATGGACAATTTTCAAAGGAAGTATGCAAATAACCAACAAACATATAAAAGGAGGCTCAGCATCACTAATGCTGGGGAAAGTGCAAATCAAAACCACAATGTGGTAGCACCTTACTCCTGCAAGAATGGCCATAATTGAAACATCAAAAACAGTAGATATTGGTGTGGATGCACTGATCAGGGAACACTCCTACACTGCTGGTGTGAGTGTAGACTGGTACAGCCACTATGGAAAATAGTGTGGAGATTCCTTAGAGAACTAAAAGTGGAACTGCCATTTCATCCAGTGATCCTGTTGCTGGGTATCTACCCAGAGGAAATGAAGTCGTTATTTGAAAAAGATACTTGCACACACATGCTTATGGCAGCACAACTCACAATTGCAAAATCACAGAAGCAACCCAAATGCCCATCAGTCAACAAGTAGATAAAGAAACTTATATATATATATGTGATGGAATACTGCTCAGCCATAAAAAGGAATGAATTAACAGCATTTGCAGTGACCTGGATGAGATTGGAGACTATTATTCTAAATGCAGTAACTCAGGAATGGAAAATCAAGCATCGTATGTTCTCACTGATATGTGGAAGCGAAGCTATGAGGACACAAAGACAAGAATGATAATGATGGAGTTTAGGGACTTGGGGGCAAGAGTTGTTGGGGCAAGGGATAAAATACTACAAACATGGTGCAGTGTATACGGCTCAGGTGATGGGTGCACCAAAATCTCATAAATCACCACTAACAAACTTATTCATGTAACCAAATACTACCTGTACCCCAATAACTTATAGAAAAATAACAATTTTAAAAAAATGTAAAGGTGAATGGTAGTGGTGAGTATTACTTCCAATTATGGAGAATTCTGTGGTGGATAAAGAATAGTTAACTGAGTAAAAAAGTCAAAGAAATGTAGAAAAAAAATGTTCTCCATTACTCAAGAAGACATTTCACTGCATGCTTCTGTAGATACAGTAATCATACTTAATTTTGATGGTTATTTGATGCATGTTAACTGATTATACTCATTTGGTTGAAGAACATGGAAGACTTGAAGCCCTAGGAGACCACCTTCTAAAGAGTCTTATTTTTTAGTATGGATGATCCATTAAATGCATTTTTTGAATCTCCTAATGTATTATTATAAATTTTGTCTTTCTAAATAAGGTAATCTCATATTCAAATCCTAAAGTTTAATATACTTAAACATAAATCCTGATCATTCTTAATGTGTTTTTATTACTAGCTCTATAAAGAAGACAGACAGTATAACATTTCTTTCTGACTATATGATTTTCTGTGTTGTGAAAAATAGCAAATTTATTTAAGTAATTATTTCATAAATTATTGGCCATATCAAGAAATAGGTGTTTGTTGTTTACTTGAGATAATTCTGTAATTTAGTATTTCTCACATTTAATTAGTTGCATAATTAATTGTAACTTGGGGGGCAAAACATGACACATAACATGTGAATTGTTTTCTGTTTGACTTCACTAAAACTCATTTTATTCTCCTGTGCAACATACATGCTGAGATCTCAAGTAATATTTGAGAATGATTTCTTGTTGTTATTTCCCTGAAGTTAGCTTTCACTTGCTTGCTTTTGTAAAAACAAACTTTGCTAGTATTTTGGCAGAGCTATATGCTTTCTTTGACAATAAGCTACTGATTTTCTTATTTCAAAAACCAATGCCTTTATTTCTAATTTTATGCTCTAATACTTTATAAAGTAGTTCTTTTTCTCCAATGTAAATTTAATTTGGTTATTCCATTTTTCTATCTTGATTGTCTATTGAAAATATTTCAACTGACTACATCAACTTTTTAATTCTTTCAATAAGCAGAGGACTATTATACTTTATTTTTGCTTTTAATTCTAATGATCAATCCTTTGTAGCAAATCAAGTGATCAAATAAGATAACACCACTAAGATTTCACTGAATCTCTGTATAGCAACAGTACTGTTGCATACGTTTTCTTTCTATTCTCATTTTTTACCGACCCCAGAATTTAAGTTAGCAGATTGAGATTCAGTACTCTGCCAATAGCCCATGTTGAAAGAAGCTCTAAGAAGCTCTAAGAAGCAACAATATGGAAGCCTTGCTGATTTTTTTCTGTAAATCTGTTACTGAAAAAAGAGATTATTACATTATAGGACATCTTTGGATAAGCTGATCTTTATGATTGTAGCCCAAGAAATACTTGAATTGAGCAACTGGCCTGTTTAATACTGGCTATTTGACCCTCTTTCCATTAGCTACCAGCAAATTTAGATGTGTAGTCCATCTCAACCAAACCTTTAGGAGCTTAACATGTATTATTTGTGTACTAATCTCATCCAGGCTTCATCTCAAATTCCCTACTTTGAATCTTGCTTTTTCATTCAGTTATTTTGTTGTCGTTGTTTTAACTGTGGTAACATAAAATTTACGATCTTACTCAGTTTCAAGTGTACAGTTCAATAGTGTTAAGTGCATTTACGTTGTGCAGCCAATCTCCAGAACTCCTCCAGTCTCGCAAAACTAAAAGTCTATGTCCACTAAACAACAAATCCCCATTCCCCTTTCCTCCTGTCCCCTGGCAATCACCATTCTACTTTCTGTCTCTGTAAATTTAACTATTCCAGGTACCTCATAAAAATGGAAACATACAGTATTTCTCTTTTTGTGTCTGACTTATTTCACTAATATAATGTCTGAAGTGCATCCATGTTGTAGCATGTGTCATAATGTCCTTGCTTTTCGGGGCCAGATAGTATTTCATTGCATGTTAGATACGATGTTTTGTTAATCCGTTCAACCATCAATGCAAACTTGCGTCGCTTCCTCCTTTTGATTATTGTAAATATTGCTGCTTTGAACATGGGAGTGCAAGTATTTTGACTCTTATTTTAATTATTTTAGGTATATACCCAGAGGTGGAATAGCTGGATCATGTAGTAGTTCTATTTTTAACTTTTTGAAGAACTTCCATACTTTGTTCCATAGTTCCATAGTGGGTGCATCATTTTGCAGTCCCACAAACAGTACACAAGCATTCTAATTTCTCCACATCCTTGCCAACACTCATTATTTCTGATTTTTTTATAGTAGTTATTCTAATGGGTGTGAGATAGTGTTTCATTGTGGTTTTGGTTTGAATTTCCCTGATTATTGGTGATGTTGGGCCTCTTTTCTTGTGTTTATTGGCCATTGGTATATCATCTTTGGAAAAATGTCAATTAAAGTTCTTTGTCCATTAAAAAAATAAATAAATAAACTGCAGCCAGAATGTCTCCCCCTGCCACCAGCAATTAGTTAGTATAAAATAATCTCAAGTCTGCCATAAAATTTATTTTTCTGTCAAGGAGCAAGAGCATAGTGAAACAGTTAAAAGCAAATGTCCTGTAGTAGACCTCCCTTGTCCAAATCGTGTTCCTACCATTTATTATCCTTCTGAAATTGGGCAAGTTTTTAAACCCTCTTTAAATTCAGTTTCCTCAAGGTACCTAATAGGGCTTCTGTGAAAACTGAGAGAATTCACATTAAATATTTAGCACACAGCCTAGAACATGATAAATGATGCTTGATATCATTTTTTGCAAATGATGCTAGATATTATTATTGTCATCATTGCCTTTGTCAGGATTTGAGAGACATAAAATTATGTGTAAATATAATACTAAATATAGATGAATACTAAATACAGATAGGAAAAATGTTTCTAGGAATTTTTAAAAAATATGCCTATAACTGATGTAATTTCAAATTTTATAAATAGCGTTCAATGAGAATTCAAAAGAATTAGAGAAATTAAACATACATCAACCATATTTGGGTTAGTAAACATATTTTTCTGTTCCAAGTGTATTATAAAAATAGGGCATTTTCAGTAGAGTTGCATTGGACATATTGAGCTGCATTTCCAATACACAGAAGATTTAAATGGTAAGAATGTGTTTTTTTTTTTTTTTTTTTT
>NW_012107875.1:351861-353965 GCF_000951045.1 Mandrillus leucophaeus | reverse complement strand
ATCTGTTTCAAAAATTTGGATTTTCATGTACAATCCTTTAGCTAATTTCTAGTGATTCCTGGCGCTAAATGAAAACATAGCCACAGCTAATACATTCCACAGAAAAATCTACCCTGTCAAGCAGAGGCCTCGAGTTCTCCATCCAAGATTGTGAAATGGAGCCAGTCATCATCTAGCAAGAGATGAGGCTTCTGTCTCCATGGAAATAGTTAGCCTCAGGAAGAAAATCACTTCCCATAGCAATGCCCATGAAGTTGAACTGTGCAAAAGCCTATCTATGCATTGAGTTTAGAAAAGGTAAATAAGAAAGATAATTTAGTCAATGCAAGTCCAAGTTCTACCATGGGAAAAAGGTTCTGGAGGAAGAGACTATGGTAAATGCTCTTTCTGTTTCAGAAATTTGTCAGAATAAAGCCAAAAAATACTGCCAATGAAAGCTGTAATTCTCTTTTAAAGAAATTTTGTTAAAAATTCACATGTAAAATATAATTACATATTTACACAGCACAGCTACATAAATAATTGTACTTTAAGCATATACTTTGTAAGTATATTCTTCAAGAGTAAAATGCATCTTTTTCTACTTAAACATGATGCAACTATTCATGTTTATACAGGATATATTTTAAACACCACGTAACTTGAATAACTATATTTTAAGCATATACTTGACATAAATGTTTTCCACTGGCAACTATATTTTTCCTGTGCATTTAATGAATTACATTAAATGAAGTACATAAAATTATGCCTGAGTTTTTGTTTTGTTTGTTTTTAAGGCACAGAAAGAGCACTACGGAAATAATTATAATCAGAAATCAGTTCATGTACAATGTCTATTGTGCTTATCATCTCAACCTCTTAACCTCATTTTAATATCTGACTTGGAATATCTCAGAAACTGGCCTTCTCACCTCTGATTTATATGCAACTAACTGATGCATATACTGGATTCGCATCCAGTAAAATGAAGGTGTCCGGTGTGATGCTTCTTCAACTGTTCTTAATTTTTGAGTTCTAAAAACTTTAATTCATCAATTTTTTCCATCTCTTTTATTAGGTAGAGAAATAAGATATTTTGTATATTTAACTTTGAAAATACTCAGATACATGGTATTGAAACTATTCAGTATCTTGACTGTGATGATGAATATACAGGTGATAAAATGGTATAGAACCTAATAAATGCATACAAAGATACACAAATAAGTACACTGAAAACTGACTAAATCTGAATGAGATAAGAATATTGTATGAATGTCAATATCCTGGTAGAGATATTATACCACACTATTATAAAATATTACCATTTGGGGAAATAGTAAATTATGCAAGGTTTATTTCTATATTTTTTTCTTATAACTGTTATGTGAATCTATAATTATCCCAATAAAAATTTCAATGAAATAAAAATTTTCATGTAACTTTTAAACAATCTTATCCCTCTTAACTAAGAAAAAATATAACATGCATATTCGTTCTGCATTATTTTGAAGTTTTTATGAAGGAATTTTGTTAAACTTGTGAGACTGTAAGCAAATGAATATCAAAAAATAATTATATTTAATATCTGATTATTTAAAATGAAGGATGACTGTTATTTATTACATTCTGAAAAAGACCAAAAATGTTCATTTGCCTTTACCAGTAAGGAACTCATTATGTGGCGAATTGGGCTACTTTTTGTGGGGAGAAATCTTAATAATAAAAAACTAAACAATAAGAAAATAAACCACCTGATTAAAAATGGGTCAAAGACCTTAACAGTCACCTCGCCCAAGAAGACACACAGATGTCAAATAAGCATATAAAAAGATGTTTCACAATACATATCATTAGGGAAGTAAAAAGCAAAATGAGATATAACTATATACACATTAGAATGGATAAAATTTGGAACACTGACACTGCCAAATGCTGATGAGGACATGGAGCAACAGGAATTCTTATTTGTCATAGTGGGAATCAAAAATAGTACTGCCACTTTGGAGGACAGTTTGGAAGACAGTTTGGTTATTTCTTATAAAACTAAATGTATTCTTACCATATGATCCAGCATCACAGCACCTTGATATTCATCCAAAGGCTGAAAACTTATGACCAC
>NW_012107875.1:347708-349761 GCF_000951045.1 Mandrillus leucophaeus | reverse complement strand
ATGGTCTCGATCTCCTGACCTCGTGATCCACCCGTCTCGGCCTCCCAAAGTGCTGGGATTACAGGCTTGAGCCACCGCGCCCGGCCAAGAATGTGTTTTAATTCATAACACTCATCTATGTGAAGATGTTTCTTCTTCTGAGATTTATAAGTCTCCCTACCTATAAAACATAGTTTGAATGCTATCCACCAATGTCCAAGCCTATGGAATTGAATAAGTCAAAAATACATTTTTATGGCTTTGAAATAAATTTATTAAAATCAGAACATTGGAAACTCACGTGTGCATTGGCACCAGTCCTTTGTCTACAGATAGTCTTTCAATGGCTTTGTTTTCCTCTCTCATTCCTTCCTCCTATGACATTCTGTATTGAGGTTATGGAAGAGAAACAAAGGTGAAAAGACTTTTGTCAGTATTTTAGGGAAGCTGAAACCCCCTATTTAGTGCCAAGATAAACAAGACAGGGGAGCTAGATGGCAACATTCTCTCACTTGCAAGAGCTGATAGTCTACAGTATTTGCTTCAACTATCTCACCTTTTATTTACAAATGTATCAATGTGTTTCTTTTTACAATTAAATTAGTTTACATAAACACAGAAATTCATGATTTTAAGTAAAATTATATGTTATTTCATTTTCCAGAAAATTATTATCTCTGTTCCAAGATGTGATTCATTTGAGAAAGGCTAGTCCCTTTTTACAGATTTGATTTCTCTCATAAGTACATATTATCCTCACTTTTAAGATAACTAAATTTCAGAAGAGCTAAATGACCATGTAAGAAACCACAGTGAATTAGGGGCAGAGCCATAGTTATAATGCAAATAGTTTTAATTCCACTGTAGTGTACTTTCCATTGCATATTGTTGCCTGTGTGTGTGTTTGCGTGTGTGTCTGTGTGTGTGTGTGTATGTGAATGTGGATGTGCTTCTAAGGAATTGTACTGCAACTCCCCTTAGCTGGCATTGATTTGTCATACTATTGTTATATGTTATTATTGTTATCCCTTAGAGCGTAAGAAAAGTGTTCATCTCCTTTTTTTATATAACATTAGTGATTACTCTCTATGCTCTATCCACTTTTCTTGATATTTTTCAGCTATTTTGAAATTTCAGCCAAAACAAAATTCATAAGAAATTTACTAGTTTGTTTTTCTAACAAAAAGATAAAGTTTTTAAAATAAGCTCTCACTGATGTTTTATCCAGTCCAGGATTCTGAATTTGCCAATAACAATAAGAAGCAATCAACTGAAAAGTATGTCATTTTTCTAGGAAGTTAATTTCCAAAGCTCTTTAACTTTGATTTTTATATTACCTTAGCTGAATATGAACGTATAATTTCTCTGTTGCTTTGTTCTTATATTTGTAATAAAAATATATAAAATGTCTATAAAGTAATGATTGCTTGCTTTGTTTGGCTTCTGGTTAAATAACCGTCTTTTGAATACTGCCCATCATTTAGGGCCTAAGTTTTGATGCATGTGGCAGTTAGTAAGACTCAATTCCTAACTTTTAGGCACCTAAATCTTGTGCAAGTGATAGGAAACATTGAAATATTCTTGTAATGCAATGACTTAGGAAAATTAATGGAGAGTGCAGTGAAATTGGCAGCAGGAATACCAATTAGGAGACTGCTGCACCAGTCCAGATAAGATAGCAGGACTGAGAGTATTGTAGTGGCAGTGTGATGGAAAAAGAAAGATTGTATTAAAGTTCATTTTAGACAAATTTTAATTGCTCTCATTTGTTTTCAGTTAACCTGTTTGTTTTTGTTTCTTCCCTTTTGTTCTGTGCCTATATAATCAAACAATAACTTCTAGACATGAAGGAAATATACATTGGTTAATTTCTGTTTAGTTTTGTATTTTATTCTTATTTTTTAGTTTTGACAATTCCAGACATATTAAAGTGCAATAACAAAACAAATAAATCAGTTTCCCAAAAACTTCTATTTTATCACATTTGCATTAACCTTTTCAAACATACGAATACACACATAAACACACAAATGCACACACACATATGTGTGTGCATATATATATATATATATAT
>NW_012107875.1:325904-345545 GCF_000951045.1 Mandrillus leucophaeus | reverse complement strand
TTTGGAAGACAGTTTGGTTATTTCTTATAAAACTAAATGTATTCTTACCATATGATCCAGCATCACAGCACCTTGATATTCATCCAAAGGCTGAAAACTTATGACCACATAAATGGTCATAGATAAAATCTTCACATAAATGCTTATAGAACCTTTACTTACAATTGACCAAAACTTTGTACAATCAAGATGTTCTTCAGTAGGTAAATGAATAAATAAACTGTAGTATATCCAAACAATGGAATGTGATTTAGTGCAAACAACAAACAGCAACAAAAAAAAGAGCTATCAAGCTATAAAATAATAAGGAAAAATTTTAAATGCTTACTACTAAGTGAGAAAAGCCAATCTAAAAGTATTATATACTGTGTAATTCCAACCAGATGACACTCTGGAAAAGGCAAAACTAGGGAGACAGTAAAAGGTCATTATTTGCCAGAAGTTGGTGTACTTGGAGGCATGAAAAGGGAAGAGGTAGACCACAGGATTTTTAAGGCAGTGGTAAATGCTCTGCATCATGCTATAATAATAGATACGTGTTATTATATGTTTGTCCAAACCCATAGTCTGTACAACATCAGGCATAAACCCTAAGGTAAAATATAGTCTTTGGGTGATTATTATGCAACAGTGAGGCTCATCAACTATACCAAGGGGGATTCTGATAATAATGGAGGCTATACATGTTTGAGAAAAGGGGATATGGAAAATCTCTGTACCTTCCTCCATTTTTTCTGTGAACTTAATATTGTTCTAAGAAAACAAAGCCTTAATAATAATTAAAAGTAGATATTGTCTTTAAACTGTTTTCGTCTCGTCTTCATTGCTATATTTTAGTTTGTTTACCTCCTGACTTCCATGCCTCTTCTCTAATCCATTCTCTATGGCACAGCTAGAGCAGTACTTTTTGCCCTTCACGCCAAATTCATCAGCACATTATGGTGAGAGGCAAACTTACCATGAAGCTAAAAAAGTTTAAGTGTCCCACACCTGCACAAACCCCTCCCAAGGCTTTGTGCTTATTTTTGCGTTTATGATTTTCTGTTCATTTCTTTAAAAGAGATAGGATTAAACTTCAGGGTCCATGAAGCTGATTGATATCTAGTGCTGCCTGGCATTTTAATTTTCAGATTCTTTGTCCTACCTTTTTATTTCTGTCTAGTGCTGGTGGAACAATTCCAGTTTCTTATCTTTTCATCTGTATTACTTTGATAGTGAAATGATCTTGCTTTCCTATGTCAAATAGGCAAAATCTCCCTCAAATATCTAGTTCTATGTCTATAGTCTTGTTTATTCTTAAAATGATTTCCTATTCCCCTTCCTTAAAATTGGAGAAGCCCCTTTCTTTCTCTTTCTAAAGGTAATAACCTGGATTTTTCTACTTCCTTTTTTCCCTCAATCAACTCACTCTTTTCTCATCTACATGTTCAAAATTTTAATTTATTAATGTAAATATATAGGTTTATTTGTGTTTTTCTGTTCTCAAATACTACAGAAGCCAAACACAATCACAATAGACAAACAAAAGTTCCTTGGAATTCCCATTCTTATCCAGCTACTGCCCATCCTGTGATGGAGATTTCCAAACTAAGCATCTCAAATGTGATGAACAATTTATGTTTCTGAGTTCTCACCTCCTTGATTTAGCTTCTGAAACTTACTCCTAAGATCATGCTGAAATTTGATTTCCAGTATGGCAGTGTTGGGAGGCAGAGCCCAGTGGCAGTTGTTTGGGTTATAGGAGCAGATCCCTCATGAATAGGTTAATGCCCTCCCTCAGGAATGAGTGAACTCTGTCAGAAATGGATGAGTTTGGGTAAGCAAGTTTTTTTTTCCCCCTCTCACAATGTGATCTCCCTGCACCCACCAGTTCCCCTTCCACTTTCCTTCAGGAGTGGAAGCAGCATGAGGTCCGTACCGGATGTAACTGCCCAATCTGAAACCCTCCAGCCATCAGAATTGTAAGCCAACTCAATATTTTTTCTTTATAAATTACCCAGCCTCAGGTATTCTGCAATAGGAACACTAAACAGACTAAGATCTGTGGCTTGACTACTTCGTCCCTTAAACACTCTCCTCGTGGTTTCTGTGACTCTGCAAAATCCTGTTTGTGTGTGTGTGTGTCTGTGTGTGTGTGTGTGTTTAACTACTGAACTGAGCATTCCTTTGGGTTCCTGTTCCCCTGTTCAGCCCTGAAATGTTCCTGTACTAGGCTTATTCTATTAAAGTTATTTAATAAACTAATTCGTCCTCATATCAAATAGCATTCCTATGCTTACTCGTTTATTCAGTCATTGCATGTTGAACACTCACTTTATGAGTGGCACTGTGCTTAATACTGGGGATAATATTTGAGCAAAAGTGATATGCTCTTTAACCTTTAATCAAATAATCACACAAGTAAACTGCTAACTACAAGAGATGAACATGATCATCTAGGAAAAAATACGTGAACGTATCTTTTCTCAGTGAACATACAAAATTGTACTCAGTGAACATACAAAAATTGGAACTGATATAGGAAGGGTTTTCCTGAAGGCATTGTATTTTAGCTAAGTTATACAAGTAGAAATTCAGTGAACTTATGAAGCTGTTAAAAGTACCACAGGTTGTGGCAGCAGCAAAATAAAGACTCTGAGGCCTTATATAAGACTTCAATAATTTGACTGTCATAAAAAGCAAATTCTTTTGTACTAGTACCTCAATTTACTTTTGCCTGATAACCTCTCCTCCACTGGAATGTGTTAGGTGTATAGTTAATCAAGATTCCCTGCTTTTCCCTTGCCAAGGAATGTGTATGTAATCTAAATTAAGTCAGTCACATATTTTCTTACTGAAATGTCATTTTTTTAACAGAATAAAAGAATTGGAAACAAAATTGGAGTTCATTCATTGCTGTATGGCTACTGATATCAAATTGTTTAAGCCTGATCTCTGGATCCCAGATAAATCTTTTTTTTTCTGTGCCTGTTTATCTAGCCTTATTGTCAGTTATGTGGACATTCTCATATAATTCCTTATAATTTTCCTTTCTGCTAAAGTTAACCCAATTCAGTTTCAATTCCTCACCAGATTGAAAATTGATAGATATCTCTTTCTATAACCTAATTTAATCTTGTTTTATTCCTCCCTTCTTTTCTTTCATCTCCACTGACCAACTTTTCATTCAGAAGTTTTAATTTAATTTTGCATTTATTCCTATGACCAGGGATCTTGCATATTAGCATGGGGTTTTTGAATGAAAAATTGGTCATTATGGAAGCAAGGAAAGAAAGGAGGAATAAAACAAGATAAAGTTAGGGCCTAGAAAGAGATGTCTATCAATTTTCAATTTAGTTTAAGGATTAGGCCTCCATCCTAAAATCACAGGGGAGACATTATTACAAAATGTTCAAAGAGAGGAGTTATATGATCAGATTTATATTTTTAAAACACAGCTCTGGATTTAGTTAGGAAAATACAATGTAAGCGGAAAGCATATATATGGGACCATTTAGGAAGCAATTGCACTAGAAAAGAGAAAGTTGAAATAGAGAAAGCAGATGGATGTTAGAAAAATTGAGGAAGCAAAACTGACAGTTTTGTCACTTATGGCAGCAGGAGGAAGATAGCTTCTTCAGGATGGCCCTTGGGTTTCTTGAAAGTCCTTAATGTCAGAGATGGCTTGGAGAAAGCTGTTACTTAAATTTCTGGCTTGTAGAATTGGATGTTTGGAAATGCTACTTCATGATGAACTAAGGGATAATGAATGACAGTTAGACTTAGGTAAGGGCATATTTTGAGTTAGGTAAGGGGATATTTCAGAACTCATTATATTATTAATAATTTTGTGACATCAAAGAAGAGTTAACCAATAGGCACTGGCTATTTGTGTCTCTGAGGCCTGGGAAACAGTTTTGAGGGTTATCTCCAGCACTGACTATTGTGAGCTCCAGACTCACACAGCCAACTTCCTACTTAGCATGTCTACTTGTAGGCCTCCAAGGCACCTCAGACATCATACGTATAAAAGCCAAACTCTGCACCACCCTCAAAAAACATATCTGTTCCTCTTCCTTTGTTGTTCATCTCAATGAAATTTATTACTATTCACCTGGTTGCCATAGTCATTAACCTATGGATCATCATTTTTTTTCTTTCTTCTATATTACCTATTTCAAAAACAACCTACAAGCTCATTTTACATACTCTCAAATTAATTTTGATTCATTTATATCCTCATGTCATGCCATCATCTTTTGTATTTATTTTATAATTGTGAATATCAAACTTTGCATTTTCTCTAGAAGCTGAATGTCTTCCAAAGAGTGATATGTGTGCTCCTTTAACATCAGTCATTATTCTCTCTGGTTTTACTATTGTTATTAGCTTGCTATATTTAAATTTAATGAAGCATTTATTCTCAATCAAGAAGACCATTGAGATGATACAATTCTGTAAGTCCGTAGTGTGAAATCAGAGTAATAAACTTTATTTGGTGTGAGATGAGAAATGACTGAATATGCTTTTTATTTATTAAAAAGGTTTTATTCTTCCTCTATGATATTTGTAAGTGAAGTAAATAGTACAAAGGTATTAGATATTTTCCTAATCTTTAGATTTCAGTGATAAAGTGTTAAAGAGAAAATTCCCTGGGCAAGGACAACCTGCCCCCTTTTAGGTATTCACTTCTGAGATCCCATTGTAAAGTCAATCTTTATCTTCCTACAGATGTAGTTTTTAAAGCATAAGGTAAAGGAAACACTGAGACATATTAGCATATGTTGCTTACTGAAGTCTAGGTTTTAAAGCAGTTATTTTTGAATGTCAACATAGAAAATTCAGATATTTTATACCCACATTAATTAGTCTACAGATTCATAATACATAAAACACCAAGATGATATCTCTTCCATGTTTCAGGATTAACTAGAATTAAAAAAAGAAAACAAAGAAGCAAAAGCAACTCATTTTTTACACAACTGTTTTTCAATTTTCTCTAAGCAAACAAAAATATACTATTCATAATTGAAACTTATTCATTCACTGAACTAAAGTAATTTTGTAGTATTACTGTCCCTTACTTATTATACTTTTTACCATCTCTTTCACACTTAAATATTTCCCAGATTTGATTCATGAACCACTGTACTTACTAAAAAATATATACTTCTGATCCTTGGCTCAAACATATCATAGTAGACTCTATGGATGTAGAGTCCAAAACTGCATTTAAACAGCACTCTGAATGATAGTTTACTCTTTAAATTTTAGTACTTGTGCTGCTAAGACAAAAAATGGTGATGTAACTTTGTTCATCCAGAGTGTAATACAGAGAGTAAGCAAAGTTGATATCAAACTTACATTGCCAAGAAGTAAAACTGATAATGATGAAAACAATATGTTTGGACTTGCAATCCAGTAGCCCACTAAATGAACGCAAATTTCATAAAAATATGATCTTTCTTTAAGCAAAACAAAAACAGAAAGAAAACCTAATGAAATGTTATTGCCAAATTTTAGGTGTCTTGCCCATCTTCTGTTTGCCTTTCCAAAATACAATCTAGTGATTTTTGTAGCCACAATAGAGAAGTTGTTTCAAAACTAATGATTATTGCAAAATAATTCTATGTCAATTTTAATCTTTTTATTCTTTTGTGTGTGCAAATACAGAGTACACTTTAAATAGATACATTTAGATGAATAAATTTAGCTTTTATACTGCAGTGACTTGATTTTGATGAATCAAATATTTAAGTGATTAGATTATGTATAAATTCATTTTTATATCATCATGTATAAGTTAATCCCCAATATATATTTTATATTATTAGGATTAAAAGTCAAATCAAGAAATATATTTATAAGAGAATCTGATCAGCCTACTTTCCTCATTCTGAGAAAAAGAAATCTAATTACTTTTTGAATAAGCACTGACATATTTAGTTATTTTTCCTCCTTTGGTAAACTACTTTAAGAAAATGACCTACAAAGTGTCTTCTTATTACTGCATGTCTCTCACTTGTATTCCAGAGCAAGATATAATAACAATGACCAAATGCCCAAAGACAGCTTGCTCTCTATTTTTGTAAATAAAGCTTTATTAGAAAGCAGTAACCACCATTTGATTACATATTATTCATGGCCGGTTTCATACTAAAACTGTGGAATTGAGTTGTTGTCACAGAAACAGTGTGGCCTATAAGCCCTAACATATTTACCATTTGGCCCTTTATAGAGAAAGTTTGCCAATTCCTGTGGAGTATACCTAGCATATAGGTCAAATGGAGTGGATCAATTTCTATTTTTTCCTACTATGGCAAATTAATATTCAATAATAACTGTAAAATGAATTGAAAATAATGACTTGAAAAGATATGCAGCATGGGAAAATTTTCTGTTGTTAACTTTATTTTTATATTTGTACAAGTAGAAAAATAATTTAGTAAAAAAAAAGAAAATAATGGAATAATATATTGTAGTACCAAAAAAGAAAAAACATCCCCTTAATTCTTTTAAATTCAATTTATTTTTACATGAGAAAATATACACCTACAACGGTTCATCAAAGTCAATCATAATTTTACAGTAACTCAAAAGTGAATGTTAATAAACATGGAATGATTGTGAAAGATGTATTTTAGACAAATAGCAAATTATACCACTGATACAGTTTTCTTTCCTGGTTTTAACAAACACAATTAAATATTATTTTATAGATTAAATTTTAATTTAAAAGATATTGTTAAAATATTTTCAGCAAAGCAAAATATTACACCCATAGTTTTCACTTACTGCTTTAAATTTTAAATACAAGTAAAAACTCCATGTGGTCATAAAAATAAGAGTAAAGTAACACAAGTTTTGTTTCTTGTCTTTACAATCCCTGTGTGATGTCTAATCTATTATTTAAACACAAGAATATGAAATACCACAGGAGCTGGAGACACAAACTGTGCTTGAAGTAAGGCTGAATGATTCTGAACTGCTGTGAATTTAATCTTGAATGAGTGTGTGTATTCTTCCAGGTAGAATACAGAGTTTATTAAAGTATAAGTAATTAATATACTACTAATTTAAAAGTTACATATATTGTGAAACTCAACCATAACTGCAGCAATTATGTAGCAGTGATTTCAGCAATTACTTGTTTTTTAAGTTCTCTACATACTGCAACGTTTTACTGATGTACACTATGGTAACCAGTCTTACCTACTGTCTATTCCTTATTGGGTCTTTGTGGTTGTCTCTGTTTCTTTGCAATTTATCTTTTACTTTCTGTAATAGTTATCCTTCTTTTCGTTACCTACAAAATGAATAAAACCTGAATGTATTTCATTTTCATTTCACCTGTAAAAAATTCTTTTTCAAATTTCAAGTTCCAACATGTGTCACTTTATTATTGGTTCTTTTCACATTCTCACAGGCTGAACTAAGCAGCTTTTTTTCTGCACTCTTCCAACATCTCATTCATACTACAATCATAGTGCAAACATAATATTTGTCATGTCATTAAGATAACCCACCTTTTCTTTTGGCAGGTCCTCTGAGGCCAGATAATGTATTATGATCATGTGATCATTTCAGTATTATCACAGCAATGCAATGCTCAGACTATATAGCAGGCATTTGAAGAAAAGTTCTAGAGATTGAAACCAATCAATTTAAGGATTACAAATGGATCCTACGGTGGCAATCACACCACTTTAATTTGCAGTATTGGGCCTTTAGTTTTATAGCAATAAAGGTTGTTTTACATATTAAAAAATAATATGTCTCTTGTATTTTTTTCCAGAATAAAACGAAGATGAATTTTCTAGCTTCTTTTCTTCATTCAGTACTCTAAGATTTTCATTTTTTTTTCTTTATCTTTTGTTTTATTTCCTAACTGGCAAACTTGTATCAGGGCTTTTGCCATGGACATTGGTATTAGGGTGCACATTAATCAACTCTAGTACGTTCTATTGTTAACAATAATAAAAATGTTCTATTACTTTTTATTATGTGTATAGGTGGGCTCATTCATTTTAAAAACAATTTTATTCAGATATCTTTACCTGAAACCCACCTAAGCATTTTATAAACAAGTGTGTGTGTGTGTGTGTGTGTGTGTGTGTGTGTGTGGTGGGGGAGTAATTATTTGGCTATTAAAAATTGTACATAATTAAAATAAGACAATTATCATATATATTAGAGACATAAAATAAAAAGGGTGTTCATTACTGGAAAAAATACAGGAGAAATATTTTTATGTTTTTTTAAGAAGATTATAATTAAGTTCACATTTTCCTGAACTTTATTTTGTCAAACTCTTTTTTCTTGTTTCCTTTAGTGTGTTTTATTTTATTTGGAGAATAAGCCAAGGTATTTTCTTTTAAATATAAGTATTTTAAAATACAAGGTATTTTATTTTTAACACAAGCAGGCCAGGGCTTGTGTTTTCAATAAGAAATAAAATGGTTCTTATTCCTCCTCTCTTCTTCTTAACCATCTAATGTACCTTTATTGCTATAAAATTAAATGCTCAATAGTGCAATAAAGAAAACTATTTTACAATAGAGTCTTATTATATGACCTAAAACGTATTTTTTCTTTCTGCAATGTACATTTATCTGAATCTGGAGAACATAGAAACCGTAAAACAGATGATTTTTAGATTATGATTATGCTTAAAAATTAAGAAAAATATTATTTTGGTGTTCCATAAAATTGCTTTCCCTGAATTGCACTTTGGCATTTTGTGACAGTTTGTATTGAGTAAAAATACAACATGCACAATAAGGGCCTTGTTTAGACTTTAGACATTGACAGAAGGTTTTGAGGTTCTCATATGTGTGGTAAAAATGCATTATTGGGAAAAAATGATTTTTTGTTTCTTTTGAGAAAATGAGAAAGATCAGTGGGAATTTGGAATTCATGCTAAGAAATTCATACATGTTCCTGAATACACTTTTAATTCATTATTGAGTGTGCGTGTATATATACACTCAAGAATGAAACTATATATGTAAAACCCCAGAAAAAAGAATTTGGATACAATATATAGTCATTGAAAAATAATGACAGCAATTACTATTTAGCGAGTAATATTTTGAACCAGGACTATGGTGAGTGCTTTCTCTGAAGTTTTGTATTAGTAGACTAAACAAAAGCAATTTGGTAGTGTACATATCTGAGGTTACAGTTTAAGAACTTAATTTTAACACATTTTAAAATTATTATAATATAAACATCATACTTTTATATTCAAGGATAAAGGAGGAACTCTATTATGGAAAGAATTGCACATTGTTTTTCTGAACGTATTAAGCTTGTTTTAAATAAATTAAAGTTTTGTGCAACATGAAAATCTTGATATTTAGCTCATGGTAATTCATTTACCATGCCATTTTCTTATTGAAAAACATTTTCCTAGCAAGACAAATATGTTACTTAGAAGATAAATAGAATCAATCTTTTACCTCAAACACAATACACTTTTCTGTAAACTGCTATGTGAGTAACTGAAAAATAGCACTATGGAAAAAATAGAATCAAGTAAACAACAACAAACATTTTCTAGAATGTTGCTTTTAAATTCCTTTTGAATAAATTATTACATATTGTTAAATGGTGTTTTATAAATAACATATACTTTGGTAAGACATTAAGATAATTTTAACAAAAATGATATTTAAATTCACTGTCAATTTAAAAAGTGTATATTTAACTCAAATCAGATGTATTTTGTTGATAAAATATTTATATCCATGGAAGTTGACAGTCATGGGGGAAGGGAACTAATAGAAATATTTCTACACCTGTCTTCTTTATGCATTAATGTTTAAACGCACTGTGGAACATATGTATATGATGCCAACTTTTGGTATAATAGTATAAAGTGTTCAGAGTACTTCATAGCGTAATATATGCTATGGAAATAATTTTCCAAACTCTACACTCACATGGTTCTTTGCTATTCAAAAGTGAATGTTTCTTGGTCTTTTAGTATTTCCTTTATAAACACTGAAATGCAGTAATATTTGTAATTGATAAAATTTTTCTCACTGTGCACCATGATGTTGCCTCCGATCATTTAACCATTTAACATTAATCAAGAGTATTGGTCAAAATATGTTGGAAAGGAAAAAAAAAACAGGAAGAAAAACATGAAGATAAGAAATGAGGATGATCAGCTGAAACAACAACACCCCCACCCCTGCAAAAAACAAAACAAACAAACAAAGCCTCAAAATAACAATGACCAAAATAAATTAGGATTGAACTAGTCTTCTTTAGAACCTATTCTTGAACTAGTGCTTAGTTTCAGTGATTTATAGATGAATTAATAGTGGCTCACCTACAAAGCAGACATCTATCACTGAGATACAGATATACACATTGATTATTGTTTTCATGCTTTTTGCAACTATTTAGACAAATAAGTATTTTATACTTAAGTGTTCACATGCACATACACTCAATTTTCATTATCTGTATTTCAAAATTGGTAGAGAGTTTGCTAAGTACATTATAACAAACTCTCCTTTGTAATTTTAAAATTCGGAAAGCAAAATCACTTCTACAGAGTGTATGTTTGATTCTCCACATATGCAGGCATGTGCATTTATTTGGGTTTTTTTTTTTTCACTTCTGTGCATGTTATAATTTTCTAGGCCTAAAGTCTCTTTCTCCACATGGGAATTTGTAAAATGGGCAGAGCACCCCTTTGTGCCTGGAAAGTTGTTACTGGTCTTTTACTTCAAGTTTTTTCACCTCTCACCCTAATCACAATCAAAATTTTCACTTGGTTCCATGATTGGCTTGAGAACAATTTGGATTGAAATCAAATGAGAAACACAGATGGTATCTAATATTGCATCTCAGTTTTTGGCTTGACTCTGTGTGCTGCTTACTCAGAGGCAGAGGCAAAGGGAAGAGCTGCTGACAGATGACACTATTAGAACCATCATAGCCAAGATAGACTGGCACAATCAGAGTGTTCAACAATCTGTTTTATATCTCCATGTTTCTAAGTCTATGTTATTTAACAAAGGAGTCCTTTGAACGTGTAGAATAACACCTGCAACAAAGGCCATGTACAAAACACACATTTTATTCTAAATGGCTTAATGAGCAGAATAGTTTCTGCAGGTATCTACAGAGTGAGAGGCTGCATATGATACAGGTTAACCACGTGGAGATTAACGTCTATTAACTAATTTAAAACAATTACACATATTTATTGTATATTTTTGAAGGCAAAAGGTCTGTTGTATTTCATTGTAACCTCAAACAAGTTAAGAAAGTATATATAAGGATAAATCAATAGTTGACTATTGATTATTTAATAGGCATTTTGATTCACCATGGATTTTGTTTTAGGAAAACTATAGTCATTTCAAAAGGGTAAATATTCCTTTAAAATAAATTACAAGTAGAGTATAAGTAGAGCATTTTTCTGTTTATAAGATGATGTACATGCATTTCAGACTCTTTTAGAAAATATCAAAATAACAAGAAAATGCAAATCAAATATATTTCTCTCACACAGAGATGATTGTTAACTTACTGCAATAGTTTATTTTTTTCTATGCCTGTGTCTCAATATTTATGGCATACTTTATATGCTATTTATTTAGAAAAAACTATTTTTATTTGTGAGATATATTAAAAGATGGGATAAAATTGGTTGTAAAAACATAGCAATGTACATATAGCACAATGATGGTTCCAACCTGAGTTGAAAATAAGAGTAAAACATCATACTTCTGTTTACCATTTACTAAGCATTTTCTTTTATACATCTAATTTGATTTTTACAACAACTCTCGTGAGATTAGGCATCTTATTTCTCAGTTTTCATTTGTGAAAACAGTTTTCTGAGAAGATGGACAAAGTAACCAAGGCCACGTAGCCTGTGAATAATAAAGTAAGGCCATAATACTGTTCCTCCAAATCCGAATACTATGTTCCTTCCCTACAGATCTGCCTAAATGAGTAAAGTGGCTGCTAAATATCAGCAAGATTAGCTAATAGGTTATATGTTTTAGAGAGTGAAAGAATAAAATGAAATATCTAATTTTGAGTTTGAAAATTGTACAGTAGATTGAATGGCTAAGATAATATGCTTATTTCATTTTTATGTATATAGCCCCAGATTTGACTACTTTTTATTAAACAGAAGAGATTCTACTAATTTTCCTGCAGGTAGATTATTATAATGATTTTTAATATTTTTCTCTTAACCATTGAGCTTTCAGTGCAAGTTATTCTAAGGATGATTTTTTCAAAATGAAATTTATAAAAACTTAGATTGACCAGTTTGCCAGTGAAAATTTAGTCTGCTTAAATGCTGAGGTTAAATGTTTTCCATTGGATATAGAAAGTTATGTGAAAACTTGATAATACCTGATATATTCATTTCAATATATTTTGAAACTTGAAGTTTGATTTTTCCTTATCATTAATAATTTAATAGTATTTTTAAAAAATTTATGAAGCAAGTTTATCTTGGCACAAAATATAAAACCTCCTCACACAGAAGTTAAGTTTGTCAAACATATTGATCCCTTTTAACTTTTTAAAATTTATACTATTTTTATAGAACTATAAGGTAAATAATTTTATCAATTATCTATATAATGGATAAAATGTTTTTTATCTGAGCCTTGCATATATTGTTTTGTTTTACAGTATATATTAAACAGAGTAAGTTTAAAGGAGTATATTTCCAAAATTCTTTATAAAAATAAATGTTGTTATAAATTTAAAGTTTTCATTTTCATAAAACCAAAGGAGAAAAGATAAATTATTTTAACCAAAATAATTAATTATGAGAAACTTCCATCAAGTTATTTTGTGAATATTGATCAACTGATTCTAAAATTTATATGGAAATGAAAAATCCCACAGTAGCAAACCCAATATTGAAGAACTAAGTCAGAAGATTGATGCTACAAAACCACAAGACTAACTATAAATCTACAGTAATCAAGACAGATTTGTATTGGCAAAAGAAAGGATGAAAAGAGCAATGAATCAGAATAAAGAGCCATGAAAGGGAGAGATACAAATATAGTCGATTATCTCTGACAAACCAGTAAACACAATCCGATGGGAAAAGAATAAACTCTTAAACAGATGGTGCTAGAACAAGTAGATATCCACAGGCAAAGACATGAATCTAGACATAGGTCTTGGACCTTTCATGAAAATTAACTTAAAATGGATCAAAAACCAAAATATAAATACAAAACTTTAAAACTCCTGAGAGATAACAGGAGAAAATCTAGCTGACCTTTGATTTGGCAATGACTGTTTAGATACAACAACAAAGTCATAATCTATGAAGAAAAAAAAAATTGATCTTTAAATGAAAAAGTCTGCTCTGCAAAATATGTCAAAAAGAGAATGAGAAGACAAGCCACAGGCTGTGAGAAAATAATTGCAAAATATATATATGATAAAGTAATATAATTCAAAATAAACAAAGAACTTTTAAAGCTTAACAATAACAATATACACAACCAAATAGTAAAATGGGTAAATAATCAACATATATATGTTGCAGCTTTTGCACTCCTGTAGTTTGGTGAGTGGGAGGGAGTGATGCCCAGTGGCTTCTCTCCCATTTTTTGGTGAGCGGGAGGGAGTGTTACAGCTCTTTTACTCTCACCACCCACAGCTCAGTGAGCGGAAGCACACAGCTCTTATGCTCCCATTATTTGAAGTTCCAGGTTCTTGTCCCACTACCAAGAAAAATAAGGCATGAAGACACCAGAGAGTGAGTAAGGCAGAGTAAAATTTTATTGAGCGACAGAAAGAAAGCTCGCAGCAATGAGAGGGGACCCAAAAGCAGGTAGCCATCTGTGAGGCTAACTCTGGGGTTTTTATGGGTTTAAAAGGGGGAAATGAGGGCTTACTGGTCCATGAGTGGGCTTGGAAAGGGAACAATTCAATTGCTTCAAAGGCATCATTCAGAAGGAATCAATCAAGAGAGAGTATGTAAGATGGAGATGGAAGTTCTCATTCCATCGTGGACATGATCCAGAACTGGCAGCTCAGTTTTCAGGCTTTAAACTGTCCTTGGCTTGAAGGTCAAGTTTCGCCAGGGACCCATCCCTGTCTACCTAGGAATTTGTCTGTCTCCTGTTGCTATCATATACAGATGGCTAATATACATATGAAAATATGCTCAACATCATACTCATCAGAAAATTTCAAATTAAAACATCAATGAGATATGACTACACACTGATTAGAATGGCTAAAATCTAAAATATTGACAGCAGCAAATGTTGGTGATGATATATAGCAACAGAAACTCATTTATTGCTCATTGAAATGGCAAATGGTACAGCCATATTGAAAGACAGTTTGGCAGTTTAGTACAAAACTAAACATATTCTGTCATATGATCCGGCAATTGAACCCACTGGTGTTTACCTAAATGAATTGAAAACATGTTTAAACAAAAACCTGTACACAAATGTTTATAGTATCTTTATTGACAAATGCCAAAAGTTGGAAGCAACCAAGATCTTCTTCAATGTGCAAATGCAAAGGTAAACTGAGGTACATCCATACAATGGAATATTATTCAGTGGAAAGAGGAAGTGATATATCAAGCCACAAAAAGACGTGGAGGAACTTTTGATGCTAAGTGAAAGAAGCCAATGTAAGGCTACATACATATGGTTTCAACTATATGGCACTGTGAAAAAGCCAAAATTGTGAAAACAGTAAGAAGGTCAGTGGTTTCTATGACATTAGCAGAATAAATAGAGGGATGAATAGTTGGAGCAGAGAAGATTTGTTAGAGCAATGAAACTATTCTGTATGTTATTCTCATGTTGTATACATTTCATTACACATTTATCAAAACCCACAAAATGTACAACATAGATTGAACCCTAATGTGAACTGTAGACTTTATGTAATAATAAAAGATAAATATTGGCTCATCTATGGTAATGTATTGGATTTGTATTGGCAAGAGAAAAGACAAAAAGTGCAATGAATCAGAATAAAGATCCACGAAAGGGAGAGATACAAACATAGTCAATTATCTCTGACAAACCAGTAAACAGAATCCAATGTGAAAAGGATAAACTCTTAAACAAATGGTGCTAGAACAAGTAGATATCCACAGGCAAAGACATGAATCTAGACATAGGTCTTGGACCTTTCATGAAAATTAACTTAAAATGGATCAAAAACCAAAATATAAATACAAAACTTTAAAACTCCTGAGAGATAACAGGAGAAAATCTAGCTGACCTTTGATTTGGCAATGACTGTTTAGATACAACAACAGTCATAATCTATGAAGAAAAAAAAAATTGATCTTTAAATGAAAAAGTCTGCTCTGCAAAATATGTCAAAAAGAGAATGAGAAGACAAGCCACAGGCTGTGAGAAAATAATTGCAAAATATATATATGATAAAGTAATATAATTCAAAATAAACAAAGAACTTTTAAAGCTTAACAATAACAATATACACAACCAAATAGTAAAATGGGTAAATAATCAACATATATATGTTGCAGCTTTTGCACTCCTGTAGTTTGGTGAGTGGGAGGGAGTGATGCCCAGTGGCTTCTCTCCCATTTTTTGGTGAGCGGGAGGGAGTGTTACAGCTCTTTTACTCTCACCACCCACAGCTCAGTGAGCGGAAGCACACAGCTCTTATGCTCCCATTATTTGAAGTTCCAGGTTCTTGTCCCACTACCAAGAAAAATAAGGCATGAAGACACCAGAGAGCGAGTAAGGCAGAGTAAAATTTTATTGAGCGACAGAAAGAAAGCTCGCAGCAATGAGAGGGGACCCAAAAGCAGGTAGCCATCTGTGAGGCTAACTCTGGGGTTTTTATGGGTTTAAAAGGGGGAAATGAGGGCTTACTGGTCCATGAGTGGGCTTGGAAAGGGAACAATTCAATTGCTTCAAAGGCATCATTCAGAAGGAATCAATCAAGAGAGAGTATGTAAGATGGAGATGGAAGTTCTCATTCCATCGTGGACATGATCCAGAACTGGCAGCTCAGTTTTCAGGCTTTAAACTGTCCTTGGCTTGAAGGTCAAGTTTCGCCAGGGACCCATCCCTGTCTACCTAGGAATTTGTCTGTCTCCTGTTGCTATCATATACAGATGGCTAATATACATATGAAAATATGCTCAACATCATACTCATCAGAAAATTTCAAATTAAAACATCAATGAGATATGACTACACACTGATTAGAATGGCTAAAATCTAAAATATTGACAGCAGCAAATGTTGGTGATGATATATAGCAACAGAAACTCATTTATTGCTCATTGAAATGGCAAATGGTACAGCCATATTGAAAGACAGTTTGGCAGTTTAGTACAAAACTAAACATATTCTGTCATATGATCCGGCAATTGAACCCACTGGTGTTTACCTAAATGAATTGAAAACATGTTTACACAAAAACCTGTACACAAATGTTTATAGTATCTTTATTGACAAATGCCAAAAGTTGGAAGCAACCAAGATCTTCTTCAATGTGCAAATGCAAAGGTAAACTGAGGTACATCCATACAATGGAATATTATTCAGTGGAAAGAGGAAGTGATATATCAAGCCACAAAAAGACGTGGAGGAACTTTTGATGCTAAGTGAAAGAAGCCAATGTAAGGCTACATACATATGGTTTCAACTATATGGCACTGTGAAAAAGCCAAAATTGTGAAAACAGTAAGAAGATCAGTGGTTTCTATGACATTAGCAGAATAAATAGAGGGATGAATAGTTGGAGCAGAGAAGATTTGTTAGAGCAATGAAACTCTTCTGTATGTTATTCTCATGTTGTATACATTTCATTACACATTTATCAAAACCCACAAAATGTACAACATAGATTGAACCCTAATGTGAACTGTAGACTTTATGTAATAATAATAGATAAATATTGGCTCATCTATGGTAATGTATTGGATTTGTATTGGCAAGAGAAAAGACAAAAAGTGCAATGAATCAGAATAAAGATCCACGAAAGGGAGAGATACAAACATAGTCAATTATCTCTGACAAACCAGTAAACAGAATCCAATGGGAAAAGGATAAACTCTTAAACAAATGGTGCTAGAACAAGTAGATATCCCCACATGCAAAGACAGATAGTGATGAAAAGACAGTATGGGAAACCATGGTTGGGGAGTGAGAAGTCGGAGAGTATGTGGAAACTCCATACTTTCTGCTCGATTTCTCTGTGAACATAAAACTTATTTAAAAATAAAGTCTCTAATTAAAAAATACAGGAAAAACTTAGAAATTTATTTTGAAATTTGGGAATAAATTTAGTGAATTGAAAATTTTACAAAGTCTCTTTTGACTCTCCATATCTTGTTTCATGTATCCCTGAAAGCCCCTGTTTATCTTAATAATAAAGCCCTTGGAGAGAGTTATCAATATTCACTATCTCAATGCTTCCTCTTTTCCTCTCTTTAACCTGTTTCATTCCTCACACTCAACCAAAGCTGTTCTTACCCAAATAATTGCATATCATGTACACATTGCAAAATTCGTTAATGAATTTGTAGTTCTCATCTGCAGTATTTGACACAGACCATTACTCTGAATTCACTGAAACAGTTTCCTTAGTTGCCTTCCACTAATTTACACTTTTTCTCCTTCCTCAATAGGCTGTTTCTTTCAGTACCTTTCGCTGGTGTGTCCTCATTTGTTTGAACTCTAAATATTAACAGTGTCCTGCAGGCCTGACTATAGATCTCTTTCCTTATCTCCATATTCACTCATTCACTCCAGGAGCTTAACATTGTACCTATATGCTGATGAGTCACAAAGGAAAATCCCCAGCCTGGATCTCACTTCTAAAATACAGATTTATTTATCCAAATTTTTACTCAACATTTTCATTCTTACCATATCCCCAAATGAATCTTTCTTACTCCAAACATGTTCCACTTCACATCCTCTTCCTCTCAATTTTTAACTCATATTCTTTTAGTTCTCTGGACCCAAACTACAGATATATTCTTAGCTTCTTTTTGTTAATTCACAATCCACATTGAGTATATCAGCAAATATTGGCTCTGTCTTCACAATATATCCAAAATCTGAAAACTTGTCTTCACTTCTATTTGTTACCTTTGTTCTGTTCTGAGTCCCCATCCCCCTTTGCTGCTCAGATTAATGAAATCTTCCTCAAACTGGCCTTCCTGCTTCAGCAACTACCTCATTACAAACTTTTCTCAATGGTGAGTTATCTCACTCAGAGTAATAACAGTTCTGACATTGGACTATTAAACTCTATACCATAGTAATATGATGGAAACATGTGAGTCATGTTAATAGCCATATTTTAAAAAAGTAAACAGAAAATGATGAAATTAATTGTAATACACTTTATTTAACCCATTCAATGCAAAATATTATTTCCACATGTAATCAGCACAAAAATTATTTAAATATGTAACACTTTTTTTCATACTTTCTTCGAAATTTGGTGTGTATTTTACATGTATGTAACATGTCATACTGAGCTAGCTGCATTTCAGATGCTCAGTAGTAGCTAATGTACTGAACATCACAAATGTATTGAGTCTGTCACCCACTTATTACCTCTCTAATCTCAGCATCTGCTACAAATCTCCTTACTCACTGTGACCTTGTTTATCTTTTTCCTTTTTAAACAGATCAGACCTTTTCCCACTTTAAGACCACTGTACTTGCCATTCTTCTTCCTGGGATTGTCTTCACCTAGATACCTAAATATTCCCTATATTTTTTTCCTATATTTTGGTCAAATAACAGCAATTCTGTTACCTTCGTATTTTTCCTTGTATCACTTCATTTGCACCTATCACCATCTGGAGTAAAATTACTTTCCACTGTATAAAATTATTAACATTTAATCATTATTTCTGCAAAATAGTGATTTTATATGGTTTAAATGATATATATTTGCAGGTGTTATATGTGTGTGTATATGGAATGCATGGGTGTGTATTCAGTGTTCCACTACATTCTGGAAGGGAGACTGTATAAATGGAGGGATTTTTATCTGATTGTGCGCTTTTATATTGTACTTTTAGTGCAATGATGTCTTGTTTTAGATACTAATAAAATATTTGTGTAAAAATTAAAGGTCTAAAAATTATTATAAATTAAAAATAACAATATAGTGTGATACTACATTTAATGAAAGCAAACATTACTAGAAATATTTTGCTAGATGTATGTGTTTTCCTATTACTGAGTTACAATCTACCTCAAAATGTAGTGGTTTAAAATAAGAGTCAATAAATTTTTCTGTAAATGTCTACATGGTAATTATTTAAGTCTTTGCACATCATAAGGTTTCTATTGCAACTAGTTGACTCCACTGTTGTAGCATGAAAGCAGCCACAGATTATATATACATATTCCAGTGGATGATGCTGTGTTCTAATAAAATTTTATTTACACAAACAGGGAGACAACTTATGGGCCCTAATTATTCAAGGCTTAAAGCAAAAGTCATTAATATAATTCATGAGTCTCTGGATCAGGTGTATGGCTTTGCTGATCTAGGTCTGGCTTGTTTGAGCTCAGTTAGGTTCTCTAACGTGCCTGAGGTCAGCTGGCCAATTGACTGAGCTGACTGTCTAATCCACTTTACTCACATACCTGATGCTTCAGGCAACATGAATAA
>NW_012107875.1:320446-325854 GCF_000951045.1 Mandrillus leucophaeus | reverse complement strand
TCACAATATATCCAAAATCTGAAAACTTGTCTTCACTTCTATTTGTTACCTTTGTTCTGTTCTGAGTCCCCATCCCCCTTTGCTGCTCAGATTAATGAAATCTTCCTCAAACTGGCCTTCCTGCTTCAGCAACTACCTCATTACAAACTTTTCTCAATGGTGAGTTATCTCACTCAGAGTAATAACAGTTCTGACATTGGACTATTAAACTCTATACCATAGTAATATGATGGAAACATGTGAGTCATGTTAATAGCCATATTTTAAAAAAGTAAACAGAAAATGATGAAATTAATTGTAATACACTTTATTTAACCCATTCAATGCAAAATATTATTTCCACATGTAATCAGCACAAAAATTATTTAAATATGTAACACTTTTTTTCATACTTTCTTCGAAATTTGGTGTGTATTTTACATGTATGTAACATGTCATACTGAGCTAGCTGCATTTCAGATGCTCAGTAGTAGCTAATGTACTGAACATCACAAATGTATTGAGTCTGTCACCCACTTATTACCTCTCTAATCTCAGCATCTGCTACAAATCTCCTTACTCACTGTGACCTTGTTTATCTTTTTCCTTTTTAAACAGATCAGACCTTTTCCCACTTTAAGACCACTGTACTTGCCATTCTTCTTCCTGGGATTGTCTTCACCTAGATACCTAAATATTCCCTATATTTTTTTCCTATATTTTGGTCAAATAACAGCAATTCTGTTACCTTCGTATTTTTCCTTGTATCACTTCATTTGCACCTATCACCATCTGGAGTAAAATTACTTTCCACTGTATAAAATTATTAACATTTAATCATTATTTCTGCAAAATAGTGATTTTATATGGTTTAAATGATATATATTTGCAGGTGTTATATGTGTGTGTATATGGAATGCATGGGTGTGTATTCAGTGTTCCACTACATTCTGGAAGGGAGACTGTATAAATGGAGGGATTTTTATCTGATTGTGCGCTTTTATATTGTACTTTTAGTGCAATGATGTCTTGTTTTAGATACTAATAAAATATTTGTGTAAAAATTAAAGGTCTAAAAATTATTATAAATTAAAAATAACAATATAGTGTGATACTACATTTAATGAAAGCAAACATTACTAGAAATATTTTGCTAGATGTATGTGTTTTCCTATTACTGAGTTACAATCTACCTCAAAATGTAGTGGTTTAAAATAAGAGTCAATAAATTTTTCTGTAAATGTCTACATGGTAATTATTTAAGTCTTTGCACATCATAAGGTTTCTATTGCAACTAGTTGACTCCACTGTTGTAGCATGAAAGCAGCCACAGATTATATATACATATTCCAGTGGATGATGCTGTGTTCTAATAAAATTTTATTTACACAAACAGGGAGACAACTTATGGGCCCTAATTATTCAAGGCTTAAAGCAAAAGTCATTAATATAATTCATGAGTCTCTGGATCAGGTGTATGGCTTTGCTGATCTAGGTCTGGCTTGTTTGAGCTCAGTTAGGTTCTCTAACGTGCCTGAGGTCAGCTGGCCAATTGACTGAGCTGACTGTCTAATCCACTTTACTCACATACCTGATGCTTCAGGCAACATGAATAATCGGGCCAAGTATCCTTCGTCATCCAACAGGCTAGACTGGGAATATCCATGTGGAGGCTTGGCAATATTCCGGGAAAGAGAGTGTAAGCAAACAAGGCTTCTCAAGGCGACTTTCCACTGGTCAAAGGACGTCATAAGGCCATCCCAGACTTAAGTGATAAAGAGAGAGAGATCTGATAAGGTACAGAGTTGCAGAGTCACAGTGCAAAGAGGCATGGATACGGAGAAGGGAAAAATAGCATCCATTTTTGCAAGCAATCTTCCATAATGTGCATTTCATATATTAAGCAAAATAATCTCTAGGAAATGGTTCATTGTTAGAAATGCCCTGTATCTATGCCAAGTAAATAAATATGAGGCCAGGATCTTTTCCTGCTTAAGCAGCTGCCATGATTTTAGCTTATATGATTGTTTGAATTTCATGAATATTAATTTTTGCCAATACCTGTAGGTTATTATATACTGTTTAAATCATATGTGCTTCAGACTGTAACTTGACTCATCAGAACCATCTGGACCTGTACTCTGTCTTTCAATGTGTAATTTCAGCTAAAGATTCTTATGACTTCAATTTTATTACTTGCATTGTGATGTGAGAAGCACATCTCTTATTGAGGTACATTAGTTAATGCTCTCACTTTGGTAGAGAATGCTGAAACTTCAACTCCTGCAAATAAACAATTCTAGATTTTAATCTCTGGTGTTAAATATCAACGTCATGCCTTTCATTTTGGTGGTACCCTAGAGGTAGTGATTCAGTCAAACATTTTATTACCTCCTTATCTCTGTTTGCTTCACCAGGCTGCTTGGAAAATGAAAGCAGATGGAGCTGGCCAGAAATGTAGTTCATAGAGACAGTTACTTGCCCATTAAAGTTTGTGATAGATCTAAACAGGCAGTGCAGAAAGAACTTGTTTTTTATGGTAGCAATTTATTATTTTTTTTCATACACTGCCTTATCTTCATAGAAAAGAAAATACTTTCTGACATCTGAATATTTTCAGAATATTTTACTCTTCAGAAAATAAATGTAAAATTAATAAAATTCAGGTTATATTCTAATGAATTTATATTTTATTCATTGGAAAAATGACTAAATATTTTTGAATGAATGATATTAAATTAGGGAATACAAAGGTATTTATACTATATTCAACTGTATCTATACTATTCACTCAAGCCACATAGGAAATAGTAAGCTCAAATGGAATTAGAAATTAATTATATGAATACTTTTAGTAAATCAAGGCAATTTTTCTCAACTTTCTAAATATTTTAATAACTTATCTAGGAAATTGTCACATTTAAGGCCAGGCGCGGTGGCTCATGCCTGTAATCCCAGCACTTTAAGAGGCCAAGGCAGGCTGATCACCTGAGGTCAGGAGTTGGAGGCCAGCCTGGCCAACATGGTGAAACCTTATCTGAACTGAAAATACAAAAATTAGCTGGGCATGATGGCAGGTGCCTGTAGTCCCAACTACCTGGTACGCTGGGGTGGGAGTATCACTTGAAACCGGGGGCAGAGGTTTTGGTGAGCCGAGATTTTGCACTCCAGCCTGGGTGACAAAGCGAGACTCCATCTCAAGAAAAAAGAAAAGGAAAGAAAATTATCATATTTGTCTTTATTATTTTATTTTAGTTTAATTTATGTCTCACCACCGGGTGAATTAATATTAATTTTAGGATGTATGTCAGTATTACTGTCTGAATGTCTCAAACAGAATGATGAGTATTACGGCTATTCATGGAAATATGAAATTAATTTACTCTGCAGACATTTATGGTTAAAGCTACTACAAGGAGAGATATTGATTAGAACTGAATACACCACGATAGCACTTACATTAAAAATGAGGCGGTGTAATCCCAGCACTTTGGGATCCCGAGGCAGGCAGATCACGAGGTCAGGAGTTTGAGATCAGCCTGACCAACAAAGTGAAACCCTGTCTCTAGTAAAAATACAAAAATTAACCAGGTGTGGTGGCAGGCACCTGTAGTCCCAGATACTCAGGAGGCTGAGACAGGAGAATTGCTTGAACCCGGGAGGCGGAGGTTGCAGTGAGCCGAGATTGCTCCACTGCACTCCAGCCTGGGTGACAGAGTGAGACTCTATCTCAAAAAAAAAAAAAAACCTGTTTGTAAATTTTATTATAAAAGTATGTATGAGAACGTGCTACTCAAAGTTTCTTTTATATAAGATATGTAATTAGTAAAAGAATACATTTTATATTAGGAAATTTACTCAAGGAATAAATAGTTAAAAGCTCTTGAGAACATAAACTCCCTAATTATTCTTCATTCTGGAACAGTGTCTTTAGCTTCAAAAAACCTCAAGCACTTGCAAGTTCACAGACACACAGAAACACACACACACACACACACACACACACTATACCTCCACACAAAGACAATACAACCTAGCACGTACTCTGTTCATAACTTGCTTTTACAGTTTTGTATTTGAAAGGTTACTGTTCCTAAGGCTGAATATTTTCTTATGGGTATTGGACTTATACTTAATTTATATCATAAGCACATTATGATTCTAGTATTTTTATTTTATTACTCTATGTAGATTAAAAATATGTCTATTGAAAAAGTTAATTGACATATTTAAAGTTGATGCATAATATTACAGTAAGATCTAAAGAAATGCAATTATAAGGGGCTCATTTTTCCATAATAATATTCACTCTCATTTGATGTATTTCTTATGCTTTCGTAGACAAAAGAAAGAAACTTTAATTTGTTTGAACTGATCATTATTTTAGTGTCAAAATCCCTTTTCAGATAATTCTATGGACTTCACTTAAAAACCTCTTATCTTCTTTAGCTTGGGATAGCGACCTACTCTCTGACTTGGTGAAAACAAAATAAAACAAAGAAACAAAACCTCAGTTTAAAATAAACAACCAAAAAACAATTTTTCCCTCCAAGATCTTATCTCCCTTCATATTCCTATTGAATCCTGGTAACAGTAAGCAAGCTGAGTAGGTGATGGCTACATACCATTTCTGCTTGTCAGTAACTAGAGCCCTTGAGATAGTCTTTTACGGAAATTTCCACATAACACTTCACAATGAAGAAAACTTCCAATTTTGTATCTCTATTTGATTTTACTGTGTTAACTTACTAATTAAACTGATTCAACTATAAAAACTATAAATTTTCGGATTAGAACTTCTGCAACTTACTCATTTAACCTGTCCAAATCCCTTTTAATGAATATAATGTAAGATTAAGAATTAAAATAATTTAATATGATGTAAGTAAATATTCATTCCACATTTAATCAGGCCTTATACAGACATATCTATGTACAATCTCGTAAGTGGTTGTACAAGCAACATTTTAGGCAGTTTGACCATTCAGAAATGATGCTTTTAAAATCACTTTATTCTTGTCCAGCCTCTCCATGATTGCTGTTAGTTGGCATGTCTTTTAAGGTTCATGAAACTTAAAGTTAATGACTGAATGATCACACAATCATTTAAATTGTAGAAGTTCGATATCTAGTAAGGACATAGGACAAAATATTTTTCTATACTAGTTGTAAGAAAAAGAGAGTTACAGAAGAGACAAAGATGTCAACCAAAGTGAGCAGGAGAAAGGGTTACAGCCAAGGATCATAGCAAAAATCTTTAGTCACCATGTTCCTGCAGTAGCCTGCCAATACCAAACAGACACCCTATTGCCATTTATAACTCTCTCAGTAGGAAGTCATGATGCTTGGTGGGTGTTCCGTGAATGTTGGAAGACTGCTGTGCCCTGAATTAGTTTCATCCTCTTACAAAAAAGAAAAACAAATGAGTA
>NW_012107875.1:313101-320396 GCF_000951045.1 Mandrillus leucophaeus | reverse complement strand
CTGTAGTCCCAGATACTCAGGAGGCTGAGACAGGAGAATTGCTTGAACCCGGGAGGCGGAGGTTGCAGTGAGCCGAGATTGCTCCACTGCACTCCAGCCTGGGTGACAGAGTGAGACTCTATCTCAAAAAAAAAAAAAAACCTGTTTGTAAATTTTATTATAAAAGTATGTATGAGAACGTGCTACTCAAAGTTTCTTTTATATAAGATATGTAATTAGTAAAAGAATACATTTTATATTAGGAAATTTACTCAAGGAATAAATAGTTAAAAGCTCTTGAGAACATAAACTCCCTAATTATTCTTCATTCTGGAACAGTGTCTTTAGCTTCAAAAAACCTCAAGCACTTGCAAGTTCACAGACACACAGAAACACACACACACACACACACACACACACTATACCTCCACACAAAGACAATACAACCTAGCACGTACTCTGTTCATAACTTGCTTTTACAGTTTTGTATTTGAAAGGTTACTGTTCCTAAGGCTGAATATTTTCTTATGGGTATTGGACTTATACTTAATTTATATCATAAGCACATTATGATTCTAGTATTTTTATTTTATTACTCTATGTAGATTAAAAATATGTCTATTGAAAAAGTTAATTGACATATTTAAAGTTGATGCATAATATTACAGTAAGATCTAAAGAAATGCAATTATAAGGGGCTCATTTTTCCATAATAATATTCACTCTCATTTGATGTATTTCTTATGCTTTCGTAGACAAAAGAAAGAAACTTTAATTTGTTTGAACTGATCATTATTTTAGTGTCAAAATCCCTTTTCAGATAATTCTATGGACTTCACTTAAAAACCTCTTATCTTCTTTAGCTTGGGATAGCGACCTACTCTCTGACTTGGTGAAAACAAAATAAAACAAAGAAACAAAACCTCAGTTTAAAATAAACAACCAAAAAACAATTTTTCCCTCCAAGATCTTATCTCCCTTCATATTCCTATTGAATCCTGGTAACAGTAAGCAAGCTGAGTAGGTGATGGCTACATACCATTTCTGCTTGTCAGTAACTAGAGCCCTTGAGATAGTCTTTTACGGAAATTTCCACATAACACTTCACAATGAAGAAAACTTCCAATTTTGTATCTCTATTTGATTTTACTGTGTTAACTTACTAATTAAACTGATTCAACTATAAAAACTATAAATTTTCGGATTAGAACTTCTGCAACTTACTCATTTAACCTGTCCAAATCCCTTTTAATGAATATAATGTAAGATTAAGAATTAAAATAATTTAATATGATGTAAGTAAATATTCATTCCACATTTAATCAGGCCTTATACAGACATATCTATGTACAATCTCGTAAGTGGTTGTACAAGCAACATTTTAGGCAGTTTGACCATTCAGAAATGATGCTTTTAAAATCACTTTATTCTTGTCCAGCCTCTCCATGATTGCTGTTAGTTGGCATGTCTTTTAAGGTTCATGAAACTTAAAGTTAATGACTGAATGATCACACAATCATTTAAATTGTAGAAGTTCGATATCTAGTAAGGACATAGGACAAAATATTTTTCTATACTAGTTGTAAGAAAAAGAGAGTTACAGAAGAGACAAAGATGTCAACCAAAGTGAGCAGGAGAAAGGGTTACAGCCAAGGATCATAGCAAAAATCTTCAGTCACCATGTTCCTGCAGTAGCCTGCCAATACCAAACAGACACCCTATTGCCATTTATAACTCTCTCAGTAGGAAGTCATGATGCTTGGTGGGTGTTCCGTGAATGTTGGAAGACTGCTGTGCCCTGAATTAGTTTCATCCTCTTACAAAAAAGAAAAACAAATGAGTACCTAATATGGAAGACAGACAAGAGACAGATGATATAAACATTAGTGAATATTGCTTCATAGGATTCGTGGATATTGTTTTTTAATATATGTATCATATTACAAACATTTTTATAGACATACAATACATGTTGTTATTTGGTTATTTATATGTTGTTATTTTATAATGGGTTATAAAGGGTATTTAGTACTAGAATATTCTACTTAATAAGACAGACAATAGCATTTTAGGGTTATGGTACTATAAAGCATAAGCATCATTCTTTCCAGGAAAGTGGGAATCTCATTAAGTTGACAAAACAGTCCTGAAGAAATACAGAATAGGGGAGAAGGACTGTAGAATAGAAGAGGAAATAAAAAATGTCTAGGGACTGTTTAACTATCCTAAATAAAGGTAAGCCAACGACTACTCTTCTAACATTATTTTGCCTACAGAAAGTACAGAAAAGCTAGTCAGAAAGATATTTGGTGAACAGACAAAAGATGGGAGAGCTGGGGCTCAGAGTGACAGGGCAGCCTGCTTTTCCCCCTGAAAAGTGACTGCAACATTCGGATAGCAGTTGTTTACTGTTCCTTTTAAAAAAAATCCTTCCTTTTTATTTTTTATCCATTTAAAATCAATTGAGTGCCTCTGTTCTCTTTAAATCCACAGGCTTTTCTCATTTTAAAATATGTTTACCTATTTCATTTCTCTACCTTTAAATATCTTGTGTTTATTTTTTGCATTTTTTTCAAAATGCAATAGAAAATAGCAAAATCTGTTGTTTCATAAAGTTTTCTCAAGGCATGGGAAAGTAATTTTATTTAAAAGAGATTGCAGACATATAAAACCAACAAGTTTTAGAGATTTAATGTACAATATGAAGAATGTATTTGATAAAATTGTATTGGTTTAGGGATTTTCATTAATTAAGTAGATTCTTAGCTACTCTGGTCAAAACAGAGTAACTATGTGGGATAACAGATATGTTAATTTTCTTCACCATAGTAACCATTTCACTATTTCTCTCTCTATATATATCCCATAACATTATGTTGTAAATCTCAAATGTGCATAGTGATCTTTATTTTAAAAATATGAAATTTTTTCCAGTTTAAGTTTAATCTTATATTATTATGCATCTTATGAGAGGCAATATACAATATTTGAAACTGAAAGCTGGTAAGGATTCCCCAGAAAAGATATGCTTCTAGCATATTGAATTTATTTTTTGTATATAGGCATAAAATATTATCATTTCTAAATGGAGTAATGGTAGATACATTGTCTCTAGAATTTAATATTTTTTCTCATAAGTTGTACATTTTCATAGTAATGATTGCACAAAGAAGAACTTAAATATATGTTTAAATGAATAAATTTACCATCTAAGTTTTTACCATAATTAGTCTTGATTGACATTATATATAATTTTTGAAATAAATGCTACATTTTACTCTTCATTTTCCTTTACATATTGTTTTCAGCATGAAAATTTCAATAAGTTACTATTTTATATGGTGTTGCCCTGGATGTTTTATAAAATAAGGTCAAAAGTTCAATAAAAAATAAAACTGATAAAAACCCAAAAGGACATGGTTCAACATAAACTGGTTATGTACATATAAATGGCTAAATAAATACATATATATACTTAATACATAATAGGCACTTCACAAATGTTGACTAATAATAGTTATGAAGGTAATAATGTGATGTTTAACAACGCATCCTTAATGTTCAAATTCATCACTCTTAAAGGTGATGAGAACCATTTAAGTGATGAAACAGGTCCTGTTAACTGGAAGATATACTCTAAATAAAAGGCATACTTTATATCAAGAAATCTGAGAATTCAACATAGTTCTGAGCTACATATTGTTGTTGCTTTTGTTTTATTAAGTGCAGTGCTTTTAAAATTTACTGAGATTTAAATAGAAAGATATATACATATCTATGTGTGTGTGTGTATATATATATATATACACATTTTTCTTTGTTCCATGCATCTTTAGCTAAAGATGATTTTTTCTTATTAATTTGGAAAAGTTCTGTTTGTGGGCTTGGATCTATTTTTTCCATATTATCATAATGATATAAATTTCAGTATTAAAATAACAGACCAAATATTTTAATAAACAATTGCTTAATTTAATCTAAGTAAAGAACAAAGAAATACACCACTAATCAGCCTGTTTTCATGCAGACTGAGAACTCTACAATACTCACAAATCACTTCAAATAGAAAATAGTCTATTATTTCTTCCTCCAAATAGAAGGTATTCAATTTAATTCTGTTTTATAAATTAGCATTTTTTTTTGTTTTTTTGTTTTTTGTTTTTTGTTTTAATAAGAACACGGCTATGGTGTGACTGTGACCCTACCCAAAAATCTCATTTTGAATTGTTATCCCCATTATCCGCACATGTTAAAGTAGAGACCAGGTGGTGGTAATTGAATCATGGGGGCAGTTTTCTCCGCGCTGTTCTCGTGATTGTGAGTGAGATCTCACGAGATCTGATGGTTTTACAAGTGTTTGGTAGTTCTTCCGGAGTTCATTCTCCCTTCTGCTGCCTTGTGAGCAAGGTGCCTTGCTTCCTTCACCTTTGCCTTCTGCCATAATTATAAGTTTCCTGAGACCTCCCCAGCCATGCAGAACTGTGAGTCAATTAAACCTCTTTCCTTTCTGTATTACTCAGACTTGGGCAGTTCTTTACAGCAGTATGAGAATGGACTAATACTGTAGCAGGACCAGCCACAGACAAAACTCCTCAGACACCGCATTAAAGAAGGAAGAGGTTTTTTATTTGGCCGGGAGCGTCGGCAGACTCATGTCTTAAGAGCCGAGCTCCCCGAGAAATAAATGCTTGGCCTTTTTAAAGTCTTACAACTTTAAGGGGTCCACGTGAAAGGGTCGTGATAAATCGAGCAAGTGTGGGAAACGTGACTGGGGACTACATGCATCAGCTAACAGAACAAAAATTTTACAATGCTTTTTTCATACAGTGTCTGGAATTTACAGATAACACAAGTAGTTTAGGCTAGGGGTTGATATTATTATTACTTTGTTTAACTCTTAGGACTGGGTGGTGGTGCCAAGGTTGTCTGGCTATTTATCTTACTTTTGTTTCTCTCTCTCTTTTCTCCTGTCTTGTGAACTAGGCAAGGCGGCGGGGAGGGGGCAGCAGGAGTAGTAGTGGTCTCCTTCCTTATCACAAACACCAAAAATGTGTCTGTGTTGCTTCATGTTTTAAGTGTTAATGTGGTTTCTATTGACCAATTTTTATCATTGATTACTGAGGAAATTAGTGTTATCTATCTTTTTCTAATTAGCTTTAATACACTAATAGGGACATAGATTTGTGAGGAGTTTTGAAGTCCAATTTATATGGTGGCTTGATGAAATTTAATTAAAACTATACAATGTCTCAAAGTTAAAATTATATTCTGGTAGTAATAATTCAAAATAGTGGCATTCCTTGAAGCAGTTACTTCTGATGGAATAAGATGTTTGACTGATAATTGTTATATTAATGTGATAACTTTTAAACAATGCTAAGAATATTTGTGTTTATTTTGGTATGGCAGACATCTTTCTACTTTACTTTTCAAATTTAAATGTGCTGCTTAAAGTCTGAATCATAAAATGAAAACCAGACTGCTAGTCTTTCTGGAATATTCTAATTACATGAATGAGAAAGAAAATACTACTTTAGATTCAGGTTCCACCCTTTTAAATCTCAAAGGTATTTCAAAATTAATTATGTCAAATATTAATATTAAACCCACATTTGACAGATGATGATATTCATATATCAGTAAGAGGGAGATAATGCAATAAACTGCTTGGTTCCTCAGATATGCCACACACTTTTCTGAGTTGGTGCCCATTTATTTTCTTTTTCAGCCAGTGTTCTCTCCCAGGTAATCTTATCCTCGAGGCCCCCTCAACTACCAGCATTTATATTAGTCTTTCTGTGATTTTCTTTTCTGGAATTAATTGCCCTGTTCCTCTGCTTCTATAAGACCTTGTACTTAACCTCTATTATAACACATTTCACAAGGTATTATAATTATTTCCTTAGGTATTTGTCTCTCCATGAGACTTTCTATTTATTGAGAGAAGGTCTAATGTTGACATATTTTGTATCCCTAGCACAAATCATATAACCTGATACACCACAGTTACCGAATACATATTTGCTGAATGAGTGAATACACAGTCAGTCAAGAAACTCATGCAATCCCAGATTTGAGGTCAGAATGAATGATCATGCTGTGACCTAGAAAGGTTGTTAAAGTAGTTACTGACAAGCCACACCAGTTTCTGTTGCTGGATAGTGGCTCTTATCTGTCTATTTGTGGATGTTGTCTATGTGAGCCAATTGACTGCGACTGCAAATAGTTAGCATTCCTTGATTTCGCTTTCTTAGATGCTTCACAGTCCTTTACTGCCCAACAAGCACTTTAAAGTATCAGACTTGACACTTTCTCCAAGTTAATGAAGAGAATTCAATATACAGGTTCATGCATTTTATGGTTCTAAGATCATAGATTTTAAACTCAAAATAAAACTGTAGTTAAAACTGTAACTTACATAGCACATAGCCATCTGTGTGAAACTCATTGGTATAAACTTACCAGAGAAGTCTGTCAAATGCATAAGTTATTTTATGAGTGTATGTATGTCTTTCTTTAAGGTGTTTTAACTCCTGTAGGTCTCTGGGAGCTCATTTACTAAATTAATATTATAACTGTTCTTGTGGTCAGATGACCTACCAAAGTGTTCACTATATTGTGTCAATCTAATTTCTTTATGCAGTATATATGGGTCTTAAATATTTTTTCCTAGAAGGCTTCATTTTATCTGGTTAGCACTGAATTTAGTCAAGAACATCTTCACAAAGTTAGTTGGATTTGGAAAGCCTAGGGTTTTACATTTCTAGTTGAGTTATCAAATCATCTCATAGCTCCAGGTCAGTCATTTAACTTCTCTGCACTTAAATTTATTCTATATGTCAGATATGTAGGACAAAATTATCCATGGATTCACAAATTAAAAGTTTACAGAGTAAACCCTCTTAGGTTATTTACATTCAGCAAAAGCATTAGGTTTGCTAATAAGCTTTAAGTCACTGTATGTTTTTGTCAGCAATCTCAAGCCAGGGCTCTCCAGGCAGGCCCTGGCTAGCTTTGCCTGTTCTGTTCCAGTTCTTGACCTCTACTTCTATTTCTGGCATGAGCAAAGGGTTGATACTCAATAAAGATTTTCTGACTTGAACTAATTAATTCACCATTCATCCATTCATTCAGAAGATATTTATCAAGTGCCAAATATCAGCCCATTGGTATCAGTCATGCATACCATTAATTCTGAGGTCTGTTTTTTCCCCCACTGTTTTAAAAGGCAAATTTTTAATAAGTGGTTTTACATCTAATGCTGAATACTGATTGAAAAACAGCTTTGAGGAAATGATACCATGATTTCCAAAAAG
>NW_012107875.1:291355-311646 GCF_000951045.1 Mandrillus leucophaeus | reverse complement strand
TCATAAAATGAAAACCAGACTGCTAGTCTTTCTGGAATATTCTAATTACATGAATGAGAAAGAAAATACTACTTTAGATTCAGGTTCCACCCTTTTAAATCTCAAAGGTATTTCAAAATTAATTATGTCAAATATTAATATTAAACCCACATTTGACAGATGATGATATTCATATATCAGTAAGAGGGAGATAATGCAATAAACTGCTTGGTTCCTCAGATATGCCACACACTTTTCTGAGTTGGTGCCCATTTATTTTCTTTTTCAGCCAGTGTTCTCTCCCAGGTAATCTTATCCTCGAGGCCCCCTCAACTACCAGCATTTATATTAGTCTTTCTGTGATTTTCTTTTCTGGAATTAATTGCCCTGTTCCTCTGCTTCTATAAGACCTTGTACTTAACCTCTATTATAACACATTTCACAAGGTATTATAATTATTTCCTTAGGTATTTGTCTCTCCATGAGACTTTCTATTTATTGAGAGAAGGTCTAATGTTGACATATTTTGTATCCCTAGCACAAATCATATAACCTGATACACCACAGTTACCGAATACATATTTGCTGAATGAGTGAATACACAGTCAGTCAAGAAACTCATGCAATCCCAGATTTGAGGTCAGAATGAATGATCATGCTGTGACCTAGAAAGGTTGTTAAAGTAGTTACTGACAAGCCACACCAGTTTCTGTTGCTGGATAGTGGCTCTTATCTGTCTATTTGTGGATGTTGTCTATGTGAGCCAATTGACTGCGACTGCAAATAGTTAGCATTCCTTGATTTCGCTTTCTTAGATGCTTCACAGTCCTTTACTGCCCAACAAGCACTTTAAAGTATCAGACTTGACACTTTCTCCAAGTTAATGAAGAGAATTCAATATACAGGTTCATGCATTTTATGGTTCTAAGATCATAGATTTTAAACTCAAAATAAAACTGTAGTTAAAACTGTAACTTACATAGCACATAGCCATCTGTGTGAAACTCATTGGTATAAACTTACCAGAGAAGTCTGTCAAATGCATAAGTTATTTTATGAGTGTATGTATGTCTTTCTTTAAGGTGTTTTAACTCCTGTAGGTCTCTGGGAGCTCATTTACTAAATTAATATTATAACTGTTCTTGTGGTCAGATGACCTACCAAAGTGTTCACTATATTGTGTCAATCTAATTTCTTTATGCAGTATATATGGGTCTTAAATATTTTTTCCTAGAAGGCTTCATTTTATCTGGTTAGCACTGAATTTAGTCAAGAACATCTTCACAAAGTTAGTTGGATTTGGAAAGCCTAGGGTTTTACATTTCTAGTTGAGTTATCAAATCATCTCATAGCTCCAGGTCAGTCATTTAACTTCTCTGCACTTAAATTTATTCTATATGTCAGATATGTAGGACAAAATTATCCATGGATTCACAAATTAAAAGTTTACAGAGTAAACCCTCTTAGGTTATTTACATTCAGCAAAAGCATTAGGTTTGCTAATAAGCTTTAAGTCACTGTATGTTTTTGTCAGCAATCTCAAGCCAGGGCTCTCCAGGCAGGCCCTGGCTAGCTTTGCCTGTTCTGTTCCAGTTCTTGACCTCTACTTCTATTTCTGGCATGAGCAAAGGGTTGATACTCAATAAAGATTTTCTGACTTGAACTAATTAATTCACCATTCATCCATTCATTCAGAAGATATTTATCAAGTGCCAAATATCAGCCCATTGGTATCAGTCATGCATACCATTAATTCTGAGGTCTGTTTTTTCCCCCACTGTTTTAAAAGGCAAATTTTTAATAAGTGGTTTTACATCTAATGCTGAATACTGATTGAAAAACAGCTTTGAGGAAATGATACCATGATTTCCAAAAAGTTAAAAACAAGAAGCAGTATAAATAATAATAATTATGTATTGAGCAAGCAAACCGAACAATTACGTGTTGATTACTTATATACAAATTTCTGTGGTGAATAATTTAAACATATTAATAGTATTTCCTGGACAAGATGCCTTGATGAGATAATTACAAATAAAGAAACGGAGGGCCAGAGGACTTAGGTAATTCATACAATATGTGATGATATTAGGATTGGAAAAAGAGGTGGTATAAATACAGATTCTTTTTTTTTTCTTGAGATGGAGTCTCTCAGGCTGGAGTGCAGTGGCATGATCTTAGCTCACGGCAACCTCCACTTCCCGAGTGTAAGTGATTCTCCTCTCTCAGCCACCCAAGTAGCTGGGATTACAGGTGTGCATTACCACACTGGCTAATTTTTGTATTTTTAGTAAAGATGGGGTTTTGTCATGTTGGCCAGGCTGGTCTCGAACTCCTGACATCAGGTGATCTGCCCACCTCGGCCTCCCAAAGTGTTGGGATTACAGGCATGAGCCACCACAACCAGTCCTAAATACAGATTCCAAGATATTAATAGTCACAGTTAGGCGAGTACTTGCATCCCTAGAAATTTTGGAAATACTCATTTGTATATATATACGCATCCTAGTTTTGCTCTCCAACTGCTTATAAATTGTCAATTAACAGAATTTACAGTGTGGCTGATTAATTGGTTAATAGACCACAGCTTTTCTGTTAACTAACCTCTTCTAACTTTTTCCTTCAGAAGGGAGCCCACAATAGTAATTAATTGGAGGTCAAATTTTTCTAGATTGGAAAAGAAGGATTCAATAAAGCATTCACACTTTAAGTTGAATAGAAAAATGTGGCATAATCAAAGGTCAAATTAACCAAATAATTTGGGGGGAATGAAATGGAATGTTTTCATTTTTTATTACAATGTTATATTGATGTTTCCAAATTTTATATCAGATAAAACAAAAAGAGAAATTGGGTTTTTCTTCAAGTGGGTTAGTATAGAGACAGAGTCAAAACAGTCCAAATAATGCTAAAGTCCTATAAATAGTATGGTTTAAGTCAGAATAGGTAGCTCATGCTATGTAAATAAAAACTCTCTAGGTTTTATAGTTCATAGCAATAGTAATATAGATTGATTCATGGCTTAGTCTGTGCATCTATTGCTGGTCAGCTGTGGCCACATCTCTACCTTATCCTGACTCAAGGATGCAAACTGAGGGAAGCTCTGTCTCAATGCTTCCATGATTGCTGAAGCAGGAAGCAGAAAATGAACAAATCACATATCTGCTTTCAGAGTCTCTTCCGGGAAATAATACCTATTATTTTCAATCAGATTCTATTGGCCAAAGGAAGAATTTTTGCCATTGCCAGCTTTAAATGGTATAAATAAAAAAAGAAGTTCTACCATATACCCAGAAGACAGAAGGCTGTACATGTTTGGGGACAAAAGTTCAACTCTGGTACCACTTCCAAGGAGCATGAGGGAACAAAAGAATCAGAGGAAATAAAGTCTTAGTGTCATTTGAGGAGACAGAGTACTTTTAGCCAAGATATCTAGGCTGCCACTATGTTGTATTTTATATTTCTTAGAAGACATTTTGATGTTTGTTTAAAACTTCCCACCCAGGAGTAAACTTGTCTAATAAAAAAAGTATTATGCTTTAATTTCACAAAATAATCATCTCCAATTTTTCACTTTTGCTCAAGTTGTTTTCAGTGCTGCCTTTTCTCTACCTCAGGAGTGAACTTATTCACATAATATATATTTTCATTACAGAGAAGTGTATGATTTAAGGTGGCTTTCAAATTATACACAATCTTTAGGTACTGGTTATAATTTCTACCACTGTTTCACAACTGATGAGTGGATAATAGTGTTTTTTTACTTAAGAACTGCTGACCAATGAAGTTCCTCCAAAAACATGTTTTCTTTTTTATCTTTTTTTTTTTTTTTTTTTTTTTTTGAGACAGAGTCTTACTCCTGTTGCCCAGGCTGAAGTGCAATGGTATAATCTCTGCTCACTGCAACCTCCACCCCCTGAGTTCAAGCAATTATCCTGCCTCAGTCTCCTGAGTAGCTGGAACTACAGGCATGCACCACCATGCCTGGCTAATTTTGTATTTTCAGTAGAGACGGGGTTTCTCCATGTTGGTCAGGCTGTTCTGGAACTCCCGACCTCAGGTGATCCGCCCGCCTCGGCCTCCCAAAGTGCTGGGATTATAGGTGTGAGCCACTGCGCCCGGCCCCAAACACATATTTTCTATATTTTAATAGTAAGACCATTTTTTACTTCTTTAATCAGTATCGTATTTTCATTTGTTTTTAGAGTTCATGTTTGTGTCACTCCTAGCCAAATACAAAAAAAGTGCAAAAATGTGACTCTTGTTCTTCTTGGTGTGTATGTGAAACAAAAATAAATATATTTTTTGATCTTTTCTTTCAAAGAATAGTTTTAGGTTTACAGACATATTGAGTAAAAAGTACAAAAAATTACCATATACTTGCTCTCCCCTGAAAAACCTCCCTGTCATGTAATTTTGCCTGTTTTTATCATCTTGCATAGATGCATTGGTGTGGTATATTTCTTACAATCAATGAACCAATATTAATACATTATTTATTAGCTAGAGACCATAGTCTATATTCCAGTTCATTTATATAGTTCTGTCATAAATGGATAATGGCATGTATCTTCCATCATAGTAGCATATACCTGTGATGCTCCAACTATTGATTCCTTCCCCCCGCCCAATAACAATGAGAGCCAATCAAAGATAAAATTCGAATTAGCATTTGAATTCATTTGAAGAAATTACCATTTGAATCTGTAGACTGAGTAAGGAAGATCTGCCTTCACCATTGTGGGTAGGCATCTTTCAATCTATTGAGGGCTTGAATAGAACAAAAAGTGATGATTCTCCTGCCATTGGACATCAGAGCTCCTCTCTTTGTTCATGTCTTTAGACTCAAGGACTTGCACCAGGGACACCCAGTCTCATTCTCATGAATGAAATGAGAATGAGACTAGACTGAATTATACCACTAGCTTTCCTGGTTTTCCAGCTTGCAGGCTGGAACCTCCTGGCCTCCATAATTTACATAAGCCAACTCCTCCAATAAACCTCCTCTTATATACAGCTGTATATATCCTATTCGTTCAGTTCCTCTGGAGAATCCTAATACATACCTTATTATAAAGTGAAATTTCTTCTCCAATTATTTAATATTTTAAAATGTTACTCCAATTGCTGTATCTTATGTCATAAAAAGTTATATTCTCATGTATATATTATTGGTATGATTATAAATTATTTCATATTTTCAGGACCACAGTTTAGTAATATGAATCAAGAATCTTGATAGTATCATATGTATTAATTCAGCTTCACATTTTGTTTAAAAAAATTATTCTAAGAAAACACCTTGAGATGGAGCAAAGTTTTCCTAAATATAAAAAATAGCTGTTTTGTTGTTGCAATAATTCAAAAAAATTAAATAATGTTTGGGAATTTGTAAAATTAAATAATCAATGTGATGACTTGAGACCAGTTTAAAAATGTTTCATGAAATTATACAAAATTGCTAAAAAAAAAAAAGAGTGTTTAACTGAAAAAAAAAAAGGAAAAACTTTATACGTAGTATAGCCTTACTTAAAATCATATATTCATATACTAGGATATAACAAAAATTAATCAAAAATAAACTTTGTATAGCAATCTTAAAATCTATAAATAAAATATAAAGGTCTGAAAATATACAAAAATTTTATAGTTAACATTGAATAGTGGAATTTCTGCTAATTCTGGATTTTGTTCCTCATATTTTCTAAATATTTCTCTAAATTTCATGTAATTAACATCAGCAGTAATTTTAAATTATTTTTATGATTACAAAAAGCAATATGTTAAGAAGAAAAAAAACTTTTGTCATACTGTCTGCACTCTGATTAATTATTTAAGAAACTATATAACCTTCTATTAGTTTTCAATGAATCTTCAATGCTTAAAATAGTTAAATTCATTATCACTATCACTAATGATCACAAATTAATATTTAATATTTATCACTATCATGTATATAAGAAATACTTTTTTCTCACCAAGATATTAAATTTAAAAATTTAAATATCTTAATTTTACAAATTATTCAATGAGATGAATTACACACCAATTAAATTGAGATAAAAATCTTCCTATTCCTGAGAGTGCAATAGAAAGTCTTTTGTGTCAAGCAGACAACAGATTAAATTTTAGAATTATCAGTTACTTGCTATGTGGCCTTGGCAAAACTACTCAAACTCTCCTTTGTAAAATGACAATAATAATAAATCAGTATTTTGATTTGAAGCCACTTGAAATATGGAAGACTATGCCAGCTTATTATAGTTGACATGTAAATGTCCATTCATATCTTCGTATATGAAAACTCCTCTTTTCACAAGGAAAAAGGGAGCATGGGCATTGTAAGAGTCATAATTGTATTCATGGAAAACTGTTGATTTTCCTAAGGACAAAAAAGTAAAAATAAAACAAAGAAAAGAGAGAATTTTTGGTTTTGGTATAAATAGAAATAATTTAAAAATTTCCTTTTAAGCTGCCTAGGCCAAACTATTGAAGTGGCTCCTTGGTAACTGATTGATTGCCAATCAACATCATTTTCCAAGATGGTATTATAAATAATATAAGGGAAGGAGATTGTTTTTGAAAAAATGCATCAAGGTTGGTATCAGAATGAATTTTTGTTTCTAGTTCACCAATAAATTTGGTGTGATAAATATGTCTATAAATATTTAAACACTATTTCATGTGATGAAAATGTTTCATCATAAACTCTAATATGTGGTATAAAAGGACATCTTCACTTATTAATTATTATCATTTAATTTTAATGGATATTTTGGGGTAATATTTTTTTCATATGAACCTCATGATAGTTTATGTAACTAATTCTGAAAAAGTGTTAACATTCAATATTCAAGCAGAAATTGCAAAGAGTTTCTACATTTTCGCGTTCAATTTAGACCCAAAGACAAACTAGAAAGCCAGAAAAATGTAGTAATTATGAGTGTAGAGGATTTGAAACTCATTTCTGCCCTTAATTAGCTGTTTGTTCTTGGATACCTAATTTAACCTCACTGAAATGTATTTCTCACGATCTAAAAAAAAATACGGTTAGAAAGAAACATTCATCATATCTAAAATGGAGATAAAATAATTTATTAAGGTTAAAGTACTTAGGGGCGTATAGTATTTCTCAATAATTTTTTGTGATTATAGAATATAGCATGCATTTGTCTCTATTTGAATGGAATATTTTATTGTCTTTATTTCTCACTGTTTGTTGATGGCATTTGAAGAGAAAACTTTGACTTTGGTATAGTTATTTGGCATTGACACACTTACTCAAATTCTCTTATTCTAGTAGTTTTGTTTATATTTTTACTGGTCTTTTTATTTACCAGTATAGAATTATGTTTTAAATGCTTATTTTTCAGTGTTTCTTGACTTAGCCCATTTACTGGAAACTCTAGCAAAATGTTGAAATACAATGGCTAAAAAAGTGTATCTCTATCAGTTTCTAATATTAAGAATAATGTCTCATGTTTAAATTGGTTTCTTCAGTTCTTTCAATTCATAGTTTACTTTTAAAATGGCTGCAAAATTTTTGGAATGACTTTCAAGCAATTGTCATGATCTTATTGGATTATTCTTAAGTTTTTTTATGCAATACATTATGAATATACTGTTTCCAATATGTAATCATCTTTTATATTATATTATTTCATCTGTGGAATAACCTTTCTAATAATATATTCTGCTTTGGTTTATTGCTGAATTCCATTTTGGTATAAAACTGATGCTGGAATTTGCAAAATTAAATGTAAAAATTAGTAAAATTAAATGAAATTCATAAAATTAAATTAACTTAACAGCTCTCAAATTGACTGTTCTTCTTTCCCTACTGCAGACTACTGTCTGCTTCTATCCATGGAGGTTTCTTGATTTTTCTTTTTTTCACTGCAGCAGTCTCGGCAATTCACTATGTGATATAGAGAAAGGCTCACTAAATACTTGTTAAAACAATGTATTAGCATTTGAATTATTTGTCAGTTACTCTTTTACTAAAGCTCAGTATTAATATATTCTAGATCTATTTACTTTTTTAAAGTTAGCGCTTTATTGACTTTTCTAACCCATTTTATGGTATTTCTAATCAACTTCTACTTGGATCAGTTTTGGTTATTTATGTTTTACAAGAAAAATATTGCTTGCTTCTTGATCTTCCTAACATTAAATGTACCTTATATAGTTATCAATCTAACAGTTTCATTTAAAACCAGTTAGTTTCATTAATACATAATTCAAAAGTTTATACATTTTGGTTATTTGTAATTTTCATACTTTCACAACATTTCCAAATATCTCAGTAAAATGTTCTTTTGTAATTTTTGAATACAATTCTGGAAATTACTTTACTGTGATTATAGTATAATAAAATATCAGAAATGCTTTCTTTGATAAATATGTCCCATAATCTAAAAGGAAGAACTATTTTATGTCTTGTCAAAGGTCTGAACATACTTCTTCATGTTCATTCTTTCTCTGTCTTAAAGACAAAGTTTACGAGAGAATAAAAGGAGAAAATAAATGACCAATCTGCATATATTAATCTGCTTGTGTTATTTGTGACAATATAGAGGCTTAATAGAGATGCTGTCATCTGTAGATGTATGTAACTAAATGCTTGTGGCCCCTCAAAATTCGTATGTTGAAATCATAATCTCCATTGTGATGATATTAGAAGGTGGAGATTTGGGGAGATAATTTAGATCCTGAAGGTGAAGCCCTCATGAATATAATTAGTGACCTTGTAAAAGAGACCCCAAAGAGCTCTCTAGCTGTTTTTCTGCCAAGGAGAAGATGGCAGGCTACAAGCCAGAAGAGTCTCCTCACCAGAACTCAAACATATTGGTACCCTGGTCTCAGACTTCAGCCTTCGGAACTATGAGAAATGAATGTGTTGTTTATAAGCCACTTGGTCTATGGTACTTGTTGTAACAACCCAAACTGACTAAGACAGTAGAATATTATTGTTCATAATAAGTTAAACATTTAAGCACATTTTCCTTTATTCACCATATCCTAAGCTATTTATGTCATTCAATTGTAGAAATATGGGTTTTCATTTCTTTGGTCTCATAGAACATCAGCACAGAAAATCAGTAATAAAATGGAGCTGGAATGCATCTGAACTAGAACATCTGCCTTAATGGAAAACCTGTTTGAAAATGATGATCCATTGAAATAGAAACTCTACTTTAATGAAAATCATTGAAAGATGTTGACAGAAGAAATACTTCACAAATATCAGTGTAGCTTTCACATCCCTTTTGAAAAGAAAGCTGTTTCTATATATCATTTGATATTATTAGAAAGTATTGACCCATTGATATTAGGATGCAAAAGTGTGCTATTTAGTTAAATGTGTAATTTGTATGAGGTTTTGTAACAAAGCTCAAAGATGCATTTGTTCTTACAGCTTTATGAAAGGTGCATTTTCATTTTGATGCCAATGGTGGTAGGAATCATTCCCTTCTGAGAAATTCTAAGCAAGGATCATTGTGTTAGTGATTGATGCTCTTTGATAAAATTGCAGTGTAAGGCTATCTCTTCAGATAGTTTATTTTATTCTAGTCTATTTAGTTTAGTTTCATCAATGTCATACAATATATTCACATCGTTTTAAAGTCAAGGAGATAAGACAATGGCAATAAAACAACAGAAAACACCCTTCTCTACTCCCTAGTTATATTCCAAGAAACAATCATTTTTAGTGCTTATTTTTATTTTATATGTCATTTGTCTTTGTATTTCTGTAATAGTTCTACAACTATTTTTTAGCTTATTTATTCTGGATAAATATTGACCTCTGATTCTTAACCCTAATAACCAATAATAACCTGTGTCATTTTTATAACAAATCATTCTACTGTATCTTATGTTCATATCATATTTACATAATTGGTTTTATAAAATAGTGGCACTGAATTTGTAGTATAAAATATGTTTGAAATTGTTCCCATCTTAGTAGTCTTGTTAAAAATTATTATAATTGCTACATAGTATTTCAGCATATGGCTGTTTCATGATTTTTAAAACAATAGCTTGGTGTTAGATATATACATTTCACTCTAAAATAATTTTTATGTTTAACTAGAGTAATACCTCTTTTATCTGTGGATCACTGGTCTGGAAAATTTAATTATTGGTACCGTAGCTGAGAAACTGAGTCTACTTAGCAAAGGCTCATCAAACACACAACCACATGCACACATAAATACACACACACATCATAAAATCTGTGTTAGAACACCCACCTTCTTTTTAGAAGGTGGAGTCCGGTAGCGCTCCACTAAGAGCTTAATTACTTTTATAAATTAGAAGATCTCTCGGGAGATGTATTTAGAAAATGCCATCCGGCCTGGAGTTAGACAAATAGACAAGAACCCAAATTAACAACCAGCAGCCTGATAAGAAGGACGAAAAACGAAAAACAATTTAGCAAATCAGAAAAGAGAATTCAAAAATAGACTAGCCATAGACTCTTTAACATATGAGCAAGCATTTCCACTGTCACAAATAGCCCATCAATGCATCACTGTGTTGTAACATGCAACACAGAATTCCCTAATGAGGACCATTTTGTTCCTAAAGTGGACCATTAAGCCATAAAGGTAGAATTTATTTTGATAGCAACTGTTCAAGAATAAAAGGAATTACTTAATATATTTTAGATAGAGTTCCATATTTAAAAATCCAGACTTGCAATAATTTTGACAATTGGAAGGTAGCATTAGTTATCTGGATATTTGACAAATAATGAAGAAAAAGGAAAAAGCAGAGTTTTGAATAAGTCCAATCTGCATTTGAATCAAAGGTCAATTGGCTGTGTGATACTGTGCAGATAAATGTATGTCTGTAAATTTAAATCTTTTCAACATTAGAATGAGTGTATTATATTGAGTAATATGGTTATTGTACAAAAAGTCCTGGCATATGATAAAAATGGAAAAAACGAATCCTATCATAATTGTTCATTGATATCAAATTCTTCACACTCTGATTACAATGGAATGCAAAGTTACTACAGGAAAAAATATCGTTCAAATTTTCTTTTCTTTTCTTTTTTTAACTAAAGCAAGCTGAATTTTATTGGCCTCGCTCTATAACCACTCTGCTTTACCTCTGGGCACCGAGTGGGACTACAAATTCACAGGCAAGGTACCAAACCCATATGTGGGGAAATCCCTATATTTCTCACTCAAAATTGCAAAATTAGTGATTTTTGGAAACCGTACTACATGGCCATAAACTTCGAGGGTGCCTATTGAGGTGGATGGGGGGAGTTGCTTACTTTCGTATTAAAATATTCTTATTCACTTCAATGAAATTCATACGAGTTTTAGAATACATCTTCATAAATGGTTTTAAAAATCAACCTATACTTTAAAATACTTTAAAAATTACTTACACATTGAGCTAAACATTTTTTTTTCTCCAAAACTGGAGTCAATAACTGTACTTTATTATGCTTTGAGCGATTCAAAAAGTTCACAAAGGTGCCATTTGAACTTATTTTGTTCTCCACCTCAGACAAGGTTCTGTCTGGTACTGCAGTGTAACAATAAAGAAAGCCACACTCAAATTTACAGTGTTTTAGGGGTGGATGGTTCACTTCCATGAATGCTTACATGGGTACTTTACCCTAACAGCATGTGTGCAAATGCAGTTGGCATGTCCACAAGAAAATGGGATAAAGAAGCTTGTGGTTTAATTATTTCTTAGAACTTGAGCTCTAATTTATTCTAAAGACACATCACTCTAATGGGGTTTCAATGAACTGTGCACCTAAGGCATGGTGTTAAAAGCAAAAATATACTGCTCTTTTCCTCCCTCTGCAAAAGTAAAGATATTGATCAGGCTCATGATTCAGTGCTATGTGCAGACTATTTTCCGTAAGCGTAAGCCTTCTTTATCTTTCCTTATAATTGCTAAGGAGACACGTGCCAAGCCAGTATTTTTGGCTAAGTACTGACATATTGATACGTATACGTAAGCATGGTCAGGCTGTCTCTACAGGTGAGCTGGTAAATGTGGGGACCGTGTGTGTGTGTCAACTATTTTAATTTACTAATTGTGTATGGCCTGATATCTATTTTGTCTACACTGAGTAATTTGGGAACTGTGTACTGGATACAAAATTTGACAAACACTGAATCATTTATTCTTTTGTTTATTCAACTAAGAGGTGCAACTACAATGTAAGCAAGCATATACCGACATCTGTCTTTCTGAAGTTCAGCTTTATATTGTTTTTATCACTGTGATCAGTGTTTCTAAAGACAACATGGTGCTATAAGAGAATAATATTCAAGAACATAATATAGTCACACAGAATAGGCAAGTATTTCCTAAGAAAGTAACAGCTGAGTTGAAGAAAAATAGTAGTTAACTAAATGGCAGGACACATATGCCTACATTTTGGTAACCCCATTTTACTACTTCCTTGGAGAAACACCATTTTGCGGATGGCCATCCATGGAAAAAGGGAGATTTTTCTTCTGTATGAGGAAGATCTTTGCTAAGTTTGTCCTTCCTTGTCTTTTCCATATCTTGTTTTCCCTCATTCAAACATTGGGTTAGGTAATTTGCCTAAAAGAGTATGGAAATAAATGTGAAGCTCTTAGGAAATGATTGTAATTTAAATCTGCAGGTAATAATATTAAACTTTGAAATGCTTTCCTCAGAAGATTTAGCTTCACATTGTGCCACTAAACTCTTAACCATACAAGAATATAGAACAACACACAAAAAGAGTCAAACCTTTGTCAGGCATAAATGAAAGCAATTTTCTCTGACGGGAGATTATAATTAACTAAATCTTCAGAAAAAAAATTCTTTAGAACTTTCTTAACTGGTTTTTGCATTAAATTTCTGAATCTAGTAAGTTAAGAATATAATTTCAATAAATTTTATGAGTTTCTGTAGCTATTTACATTTGCTCCTAAATGTTAGTTTCATGAAGTCTAAAGATAGTGTAGGTTTGTAACTAGACTCAAAAAATCTAACAAAACACATTTATTTTGTTGTTGTTAAATAATGCTCATGAATTCAGACTTGTCATTTGGGAGAACATAAGGAATAATTTATACCAATAAAGCCTTTTCATTAAAAAAAATCTATTTCTATGTATATCAGTCACCAGAGATTTGCTTTGCATTAACAGGTTGGAAATTATGACACTTTCCAAGCTCTTTATGAACTTGTATGTGTTTACAGTAACTCTTTTCAAATACAAGTTTGAAAAGTCCTCGTAAGGTTACTTAGCTAAGTTTTTAAACCTTAGAATTCCATCTAAAATTTATAACGTGATCCATGTTAAAAAATTTCTCCAATCATTCTCCTCTTTTAAATCAATAGTTTGTAGTGTAACACATTCCATTTTAGTCTGTGTAACCCACATTTCTCTAACTCCTACTCACCCATCAATACTAATGGACTTATAGAAAGTCAATGTCAACTGGAATTTTGTGTAGATCATTTAAATGGCCTTCTAAGTATGCCTGGAACTTAGCTGAGGGCATCTCACTCATGTTTATCAATAAGTTCATCACTATTGAGTATAGGTATTTCTCAATGTGGCAGAAATCTGGAGCCACAGGCGCATGAAGTAAGGAGAAGATGCATCCTTTCTTTTTGGCATGTTGTGTCAAATATTAGCCAAATTGCGCTGTTTATGCTCCCACAACTTACAGTTTTTAGTGAAATAACTCTTTTAAATCAAACAGAGTTTTTCTACATTCTGTAGGAATTATTTGTCAAAAAGGGGCTAGCATACAGAACATATCCAAGTGAACTATCTAGTCTTATGTTCAGAATCCCTTGCCACTCTGGTGAATTCTTTTTCTTGGTAGTTTGTCTCATTGATTTCTGATTTCCTTAAAAAAGAAACCTTTGATCTTGCAAGTAAACGAGATATTTGATTATGCAGATAAACCTGAGATTAACTCATCAGTGTTCCAGATATGTTTGAATTCCAGTTTGAGCTCAACCTGTGACTTTCACTAAATGCCAGCTATATCTTGGCCACTGTATCAAACCTTGACAGTTCAGAAATATGTGATGTAGCTACTATCCATAAGTAGCTCATAATCCAGCTGTAGATATAGTCATGCATATAATTTCAATACAATGTGAAAACCACTATAAAGATACTATGTGCTGTGTAGGCACACAGTGTAACTATTATATAACCATAATAATAAAAAAAGATAAATAAAGCCAAACCCCACAGTTTTAGTAGTAAGGACAGATTTTAATCAGTAATACTTTTGTAACTGGGAAAAGAGCCCAGTATGAACTGAACCTTGTACAGAGGTAACTGAGAGTTTTAAAGGAAAATTGGGGTAATAAGGAGACCAGGTGAGTGAGGGCTCAGTAGTCAGAAAAGTGAAATTCACCTGTTTGTTAACTAGCCCTTATTGAAATTAGGCATTTCCCCTCCCACAGAGGCTGGAAGACAGAGAGTCTCTTCAAATGTTGGCTGGACAAGTGGCGAATTATTTTGGCAGCCCTGAGTTCCCTTTGGGAGGCATATTTTAAGGTAGGATAGGGTCATCCTAAGGATGTGGCCTTAAGCTGTTACAGACTATGCTAGTGTTTTATTCAAGTCTTTAGAGGCCAATGTTAAGGCCTTGTCATAAAGAAGGACTTGGAGGACCCTGACTAGAGTTTGGTCAAGGAGAAAATCTTTGTCAATGGAAACTAATGACTAACTTTCCTATAATTATCTAATTTGGAGGTTTAATGGCTTCTTTTTTTTTTTGCACTGTTTTGCCTAACGTGATTTTCTTCATTGAGGAGTCCCATAAAGACTTAAATAATATTGAGGGACCAATTTCTTTCAGTTTCTTTAAAAGGAGATAGAATTAAACTGAATTATGCAACAATAGTAAACATGGGCATGTACGCACAGATATACAATATGTACTGGATTGAATAGTGCCCTGCCCCCCAAAGCCATGCCTATCTAGAACCCCAAAATATGACTTTAATTGGAAATAGCATCTTTTCAGATGTATTAAATTGAGACGAAATCATACTCAATCAGGGTGGGCCTTAGATCCTAAATGATGATGTCTTTATAAGAAGGGCAGACACAGACATACGAAGAAGAATGACATGCGGTTATAATAGCAGAAATTGAAGTGATGCATCTACAAGTCAAGGAAGTACCCAAGAGCAAATACCAGGAGCTAAGAGGGGAAAGGAAAAGATGCCTTCCCAGAGCCCTCCAAGGAAGCATGACTCTGCAGACATCTAGATTTCAAACTTCCAGCCTCCAAAAACATGACAGTATAAATGTCTGTTGCTTTAAGCCCCCAATTAATTGCACTTTGTTACAGCAGCCCTAGAAAGCCAACACAGAGTATTATGTGTATATGAGACCAAGAATGCCAGGATGTACAGATAGGAACTTCTGTACAACAATGCATTGTGTTTGGTGAGGATCAGCAGGAAATGGCTGGGGCTGGGGTAAAGGAGAGTAATTCACATTGTATATTTTCAACACTTCTCTGTGGTGGGATTAGGTTGGGAGTTTATCCTTTCAGCTTTGTGTTTTCAGCAGTTTGCAAATGCATCATTTACAGAAAAAAATATACCGATGATGAACATTGACAGTTTAAAGCTTCCTCAGAGGAAGGTTGAGGAAATTTGCATATGTATTAGCTGAGTAAATATCATCATGTTAGGTTAGGGTTCCTTGGCTTACATTGTTAAACTTGAGAAGAACAGACTATGATGTATCATGATTATATGAAACTGATGAGAAGCTTTAACTTCTTTATTTTCTGTTTTGAAATCTTGTTAATGTGGGTTTTATATTAAAGTGAGTCCTCTTGTATAGGCACAAACCTAACAATATATACAGTAAGAGGAAAAATGCCAACATTTACTCTCATTTCTATAACTTTGGTATCTCACCTACTGTCAAAAAGAAAGAACACAATAAATGTAGGTTTCTTTAGTAAATCTTAGAGTAAATTTCTGATTAAGATCTATTTCCAGTAGAATTCCACTTTGCTGAGTACCACATCAATTAAATATGAAATTAAGTAAATATACCAAGAAAACGATTTCTAGAATAATTGGAAATTTATATGTTGTGAAGAAAACCTGTATGTTTGAGCAAATAGAGTATTTTCCTGGAAATCAGGAATCCTATGTTAAGAGTTGTCTGTTAATCAAGTTTCTTAGTCTCAATATTTCCATCTGTAATTCAATAGCTTTTTCTCCAAATACTTTTTTCAGTTATTTTGAAGATATGTGAATAGACATCTGAAGCATTTAAGTTCCAGGGGAAAAAAAAAACATAAGCAATAATATGCTCCATTAAGGCAGGGATTATCCATTTAGTTTTATCCCTACTACCTTGAAAAATATTTTGCATGGAGTATAACTCAAATTTCTGTTGATAAATGAATGGATGGATCAATAATGCATGATTTAACTTTCTCTAGAAATAATTATCTTTCTTTCAAGGGTGCTAGGAAAATTGTGTAAATTTACAGTGACCCAGATATTCAAACATAAATGAAATTCTGCATAATACTATTCAGGTAAGATCATGTTTTAAGAAAATGGAATTTTAAACTGATTTACTTACAGATTGCATGTTACAAGTGTTTCTTACTTAACCCATTAGTTTATCTTCATAGATAAAGATCAATTACTGTAGTTTGAAAATGTCCAATTGTCCCCATTAATTATTAAAAGTGTGCTGTTCTACAGAGGCATAATTACATTGACATAGTCTTTCAGGGTTCAAACTTACTTCTACAATGAGTTACAATTTTTCAGCCTTTTAACTTACCACTTTCCAGGCTTTTAACATACTTATTTCACTGAAAATTACTCTCGCTTTATGCTATTTTATTGCTCTTAGAGTTTGATTGTATTTTACTACAAACCATTAAGAATTCTGACATATTCATGAGACTGATGGTTTAAATAGTATTTTGTAGATTCATAGATTCATGTAAGTGCATGTGGAGAAAACTCATTTTTAACCATTTTTCCTCATATGTGCATTTATGGAAAGGTGTATGTTTATAATGAAGTCTCATTGATCCCTGGCTTTAAAAAAAAAGTAAATATGATATTTTCACATAATTCCAAATTTTATGAGGAGTTGCATATTTTTTTGTATTAAGTACAAGGTAAAATTAGAAAATAAATTTTATCTTTAACGTAATTATCATGTGTAATACAAAAATTGCAAAACTTAGAATTCTGCCACTGCAATAATGACAAGTTCAAAGATAATTAGATAACTTACTTTCTAATGGTTTCTAGTTAGAGCTGCAGTGAGCTGCTCATGAGAGATTAACTATCAAATACAAATAAGATTCTAATCCTGAATTTTGAAGACAAATAATCATTAAAGAAATACCTGCTATACTTATAGCAAATGGACACCTCAAATCAAAGACAATTGTATTGTTTTTGGATGATTTCCCTTTTGATTGGTGGAAAAATATTGGCATATTCACAACACCTAGTAAGAAAGTATTGGAACGGTCAACAGGAAAACTAGGAATTAGGAATGCTTCCTGTTGCTATTGTCAGTTAACATTTATTGAGACCTAAGTGCTGTAGAGAACACATGATTAGGCTTGGTTTCTGACCAGGATATTAACAATGTAAAAGGAAAAATGTGTAGGCACTAAAACAATTTATTCTCCTCATCTTTGGTAACCTTAAGACACCAAATTAGATTCCTTATGAGAAATAAATCTTGTTGAAAGGTTTTAAAGAGACCTGAGGGCTTGAGAATCAGACTTCATAGAATGATCTTAGTCTTCCCTGTCAAGAGTCATTAAAACTAAATTACTGCATTGTCTGGATTAATGTTGATTCTAATTTAATTACAAGGTATATATGTATATATGTGTATACATTGTGTGTATACATATATACCTTGTAATTTATATGTATATATATCTTGTAATAAAATACATATATCCTGTAAATAAATATATACTATAAAGTATCTATATTATATAGTATATATATAAAGTATATATATATGTTTATATATGTGTATGTGTGATATGTTGCTATTTATTAGCTATTGACTGTGAACCTCCTTATATTTCCACAGTATAGTCAAATGCAATAGAAAGTAGGATTAACAATAGAGTTGGCAATGGTTGAAAAAGAAAAGGCATTTTCTTGCCATAGGAAGAGTAGCTATTTGGACATCATGAAAGACAATAACTCAAAAAGATATTTTTAAAAATAAAAACTGCATATTTGTATATGTAATATTCCATACTTATGTGCTATGGTCTGAATGTTTGTGTCCCCCTGAAATTCATATGTGGAAGTCCTAACCCCCAAGGTGATGGTATTACGAGGTTGGGCCCTTTGAAAAGTGGTTAGGTCATGAGGGTAGCGTCTTCATGAGTGGGATTAGTGCCCTTATAAGAGTTCTGAGGGAGCTTGTTCATCCTTCCACCATGTGAGGATACAACTAGAAGGTAAAATCTATGAAGAAGTAGGCCCTGTTCTGACTAGTTAGCACTAATGTTTTGATTTTGGACTTCTCATTCTCCAAAACTGTGAAAAATAAATTTCTATGTTTTATAAGTTACCAGTCTTAAGTTGTTGTAGCAGCCTGAATGGACTAAAACACTATCTAATTTTGAAACTACAAAATTATGAAGTGAAAATTAATTCACAGGGGATTCTAATGGCAGGATTGTTTTTAACCTACTATGATTGTCAGGGTGTATGTGTGTGTGTGTACATGTGTGCGTATACATGTATTTTCTAAATATATATATAATTCTATACTAAATGTATTACAGTATTATTAATATACTTAAGATATTAATATAGTATATATTTATATTATATAACTTTATGGGAGAAGATTGTATTATAAATACATATCTCTTAATTTTTCCTAGCTTGAAATTTTACCTAATATATTTGACATTCTTTATCACAAATGATAATGTATTGATGCTACATAACAGTTTTACTTTTTACTTTAGAATTAGTAGCATAAATCTCAATAGCAATAGAGTAACAGAAATAATTTAATGCCAATTAAATGAAACAAGTTTTGGATACTTCAATAATAATAGTTTCCTGTCTGTAATTAGACTTCATTTGTTTTTTTCTATGAAATCAAAATGCACCTAAAAATTCTTGAAAAGAATTGATATTTTTTATTAAGCTCAATTTGGACAAACTGGAACAACTACCTGTAATAGGAATGATTGAGTGGGATTTTAGATACAAATGCTAATAACATGATCTATACTTCATTTAACAATGAAGGTTGGAGTAGAAATGCATTTAGAAAGCCCATATCAGGAAGAGCCATCTGTTATTAGAGAAAGTAAAACAAACAAACAAAATGAGTGAAACAGTTAAATAGCCAAGTTAGTACAATAAGGAGAATTCTTAAAATAATTAAACATGTTATAAAAAGAAATTTCCCTCCAAAAAGGGGAAAATATTTTTTTACAGTGTTTCTCATATACCAATATGGAGTAGAGAGAAAAATATAAGATACAACTTGAGAATATGATGAAGACCAGATTATCAGTATGACACACAACTTCAGTCCAGAATTGCATTGATTTGTCTTTCTAGAAATTAGGAATTAATGCTCATTGAGAACTTACTATTTTCCTGATGTGTGCCATACAAATGACTTTGATGTTACTATGGTGGTCATCTTTTTAGACCTGCATTTGTAACTGGTACTAATGTCGTATCTAAATAATTATCACATCAACTTTGCTTTAGACAGAAGACTGGGGGCTTCCTAAGGAAGGAGATGAAGGAACAGAATAAAAAAAAATAAAAGGCACACTTAGAAAAATTTTGAGTTTAAATGTCACAGGTTAACTGGCTATAAATCTAGTTTCTCTATCGGTGAGGAAGATTTCATTTAAATATCTAAGTATTATTTTTAGTAGGCCACTAAAAGGGATGCCTTGTGAACAGTGTTAATTTCTTAATACAGCATCATAAATATTTTATTCATTGTTTTCTTTTATCATTGTTGAAATTACATAAATTCTTTATTTTTACCATATTGGAAGGTATTGAAATGTTCAAGAATTTTGTACTAGGTACCAGAATCTTTCCCCACAATATGGATTCTCATAGATGGACTTCCAGAAATAAGAACATTGTAAAATAAAGTCCACCTGTTTTATAAACGGAGAACAAAGGGAGAAAACAGGGAAGAATAAAGGGTAAAGGAGGTTTGGAAACAAAAGAAACAACCTGATGCTCTAATCTACTTGAGTCCATTTATAGACGCTACATAAAGCAGTGTATGTCTGGGC
>NW_012107875.1:282509-286015 GCF_000951045.1 Mandrillus leucophaeus | reverse complement strand
TTTTATGATTCATTTCACCACACAGATCAATAAACAGATATAATCTTTATGTGGAAACTGGTGGTTAGCCAGAAAACAAAGCAAACATTCTGGCTAGTTATTATGGAAACTGCTTGAAAATTGCAAATGCTCTAAATTTATTGCTTCTGCTGTTTCTATATCATTTTGCAGTTCACAGCTCAAGAGAAAACACGGTTGCTTAATGACAGAGAGTTGCTTTTGGGTTTCATTTCCTTTTGTGAAGCAGAATTAGCACTTTAGAAAATATAAATTATGTTTGTCTCAAACTGGTGACTTCAAAAACATAGGAAAATATACAACATTAATGTATAAAGAAAAAATAGTGTGGGAAAAATAATGGGTTTGTAGATAGGTAAATCTTTACAACATAAGATGTCTATTTAAAGACAAAACAATGTATTTTTATGTCTATAAAGTACTTTAGTTTATAAACTGCCTCCAGAACCTTTTCATCTAGATGTCTATTTCCTCAAGTTACTGAAAGTGAAAACCATCAATGTATTTTAAAAACAACTCAATTGTATAAGGAACTCATTTCTGAGCACATATTTTAATGTTCATTTGACCTGTGTGATACATATTTATTCTAACATTTTTAATAGAAATTTCATTAGCAATGTCATGTGTACTTTTCCTCAAAAACATTTTTCCTTTTTTATTTTACTCAATTTTGGAATGCCAATTTTCTCCAAGAGAAATGTAAGTCAATTTTTTATTGCATAATTTTTTAAATTAAAATTATAATGAAAATTAGAACTATCTGCAAGACTACCACAATAGTTAATGCTTTGTCTCCATAGTTTCAGAGAATATTAATAATCTGTAGAAGAGTTTGGCAAACTCTTACTGTAAAGGTCAGAAATTAAGTATTTTAGACTTTTTGTGCCATATGGTCTGTCTCAGCTACTCAATTCTGCTGCAGTAGAGCAACAACATTCAGAGATAATAGGTAATGACAGTTATAGTTCGGTTCCAGTGAACATTTATCTATAAAAACAAGTCATAATTTTGTTTAATCTGGAAAATAAAGTTCTTATCCTAGCTACCAGAACATGCATTGTTAATATTCTTAGTATCTACTTCAAATCACCTTTCTATGTATGAGTAGTCACAAGTATACAAAACAGATAAATGCCATTTATTTTTGTTGCCCTTGCTTTAAGATCTGTCTGCTTGGATTATCCTCTGATTTATGAGGACATTGGGGAGATTCATGGCCTACTGTCGATAAATGAGACCCTCACTTTCCTCACTTTCATGTTCTCTTGCAGCTAAAACACTAATATTTTATGTTAGGTGTATCTGTCAATGAAATTGAATATAAAATTTGAAACCTAAAGACTTAGGGTTCAAAAAGAATCCATTCTGGCTGAGAATGGCAGCAGAGGCCACAGGTAGAACACTGAGTTTCCAGGTACCCAAGTTATTGAAGTACAACAGTTGGTTGTAGAGACCAGGGTTGTCACAGTCAGCAATATAATCTGAGTTGTGCATTGTTAAGTGATGTAAGCATCAATGTGTTGATCAGACTGGTTGTATGACACATCTTTGCTAGCTTCCATCCATTTTTCAAATCTCATACTATAGTTTTCCTGGAAAATATTGCATTGGTTATTTAAAAACAAGGGTTGTAAAACACTAACAAACAGAAATTTGTCTCTGGAATCTCAGGGCTTTCAAAATTATAATTGGTTAAATTATGAGTTATTGTGACCTAAAATGAAATGACCACCCAAGACAAATCTTAGCAAGAATTTGTGGCTGGGCCACAGAACAAAATGAACATAAGAATAACTCAGCATCTGTGTGGTGGGGTGGTTACTGGTAGCTGCACTGTACAATCTGAAAGAAAGAATGAAAACTCTTTAAGTTTCTAATTTCAAATTTTCATTCCATGGCATATATTTTTTCTTACTATATTAGATGTTCCCTTTTAAAAAAGCCAGAGCACCACCATAGTCAAAAACAAAAACAAAGTTTGATTCTGTAAGATTACAAGTTACAATATTAGTCAAATTCACAATGTCATCTAGTATCTTATATTAAATTTATGGTATTAATGGAAAATGGATGGGACCCTGTATTATTCTGCTTTCATGATGCTGATAAAGACATACCTGAGACTGGGAAGTTTACAAATGGAAGAGGTTTAATTGAACTTACAGTTCCACATGGCTGGGGAAGCCTCACAATCATGGCGGAAGGCAAGGAGGAGCAAGTCACGTCTTACGTGGATGGTGGCAGGCAACAAATGAGAGAGAGAGAGCTTGTGCAGGATAATACCTCTTTTTAAAGCCATCAGATCTTATGAGACTTATTCACTATTATGACAACAGCGTGGGAAAGACTTGCCCCATGATTCAATTACCTCCCTTTGTTTTGTTTGGCCAAAACAAAGGGGCTACAGGTCCCATGCAAGTCCAAAATCAAATCTTAAAGCTCCGACATGATCTCCTTTGATTCCATGTCTCACATCCAGGTCCCACTGAGGTAAACTGAAATAGTTACTAGAATGGGCACCACATATTTAATCAGTAATAGATGAAATTAAATTGTCTTAAATTACATAGGTAGTTTTAGAAATTATAATGGTGTGAACATTGAATGATTCATAACATTATATTGATTTAACGTCTTCCATTATTTGAATTCATAAAGCAATAACATTTTTATTATTTTTAAGTTAATAGATACCCATTTAATCTAGAAAAACAATTTTGAAGGTATATTCATCTGGCTATATTTGAGATTAATGAATTACTGCCTTAGGCATTTTCTTTAAGAACTATTGGAAGTACCCTTTTTCTAGTGCCAAAAAATCAGTGTGCTCATTTGAATGTTATTAGATGTGTTTTAAATATATATCTGATGAATTGTTTCAACTAAGAAATGATTTTATAATGAATAGTCTTGCAAGAAATACATCAACAGTCAAGTTAAGAATTTCTAAATTTAATTTTTTACAAATTGTTCTTTAAACATTTCTTGTTTGATTCTCCTTTTGTGTTAACTTGTACAAAGCTGTTTCCTAAAGTTGTAAGGAGACCATTGGTTTGATAGGAGCTGCATTGTATCATGGGCAAGAACATTAAATCTGGAGGCACACTGTCTAGTATTAAACACCAGCTCCAAACTTAACTCAACACTCTACTATATCTGTATTTAACTTCCTCATGGTATTGCTGTCATAATTAAATAAATAATGCATCAAATGCACTTACAGAAATACTCAGTGCATATCAAATAATATATATGTACTACCTAATTCTTAATTTTGAAAAAAAGATGTTTGAAATACAGATATGCTTGAGAAATAGAGGCATTAAAGTTTACCTTCAGAAATACTAAAGGCTTGACTGATACCAAAATACTTGAATGATTCTTGTGATATATAGAAAGATCTAGATTAGAGTCAGAATACCTAAATTCTAATTACCCTATTATTTATATGTTATATGATTTTAATAAATCATAGCTCTTCTTTA
>NW_012107875.1:275701-277689 GCF_000951045.1 Mandrillus leucophaeus | reverse complement strand
CCTGAACATGACATTAACATAGCTAAAATAATAGCATGTATCTAATGAGATAATACATTTATTAAGATATGCATTTTTTTCTGGATTAGGTCAGATTAGGATTTATCAATTTTCTTTTCCTACCTTAGTATATAGTCCAACTATATGGTTTAAAAAAAAATGCAAACTAAAACCCAAAATTAATGTAACATAATTCAGTCAGCAATATAAATGCCACTTTTATTAAACAAGCTGTTCAAATTGAGCTCAAAATTGTATGCTAAATAGGACATTTTATTTTCTGTGTACCTCCATGGTTATATTAAAACTTATTTATGTAAATCTCTAAGACATATTTGGAGATTTCATTAGATAAAATATTACTTACCTTTTAAATTATAAAATATCAACTTTTTATGCTTTGAATAATTGGCCATATTAAATGAAGAGTTCAAGTTAGATGATTTATGGAAATATAATTTTATGCAGTGTGCTCCAGAGTTAATTTTCGTTTGGTCAGTTGTGTGTTACTAGCTGAAACTTTGTGAAGCAACTTCAGATATACTGTACCTCAGTACCTGGACATAGGTACATTTTTCTTTAGAGGAATAATCCAGCAAAACTTGAACAGGTTCATACTGAAAACAACAGAGAAAATCCATTCTTATCCTTATTTAAAGTATGATGAATCTGGAATATTGTGTTGGTTCTTAAAATTTGACTTCAATAAAAATGTAAAGTAAAATTAAACAGTTTATTTTATGATTAAAATTAATTAAATGAGTTTTCAAAGAAATATTATTTGGTTACAATGTCAGAAAAAAAGTGTATGTGCTATGTTTATTGATGGAAAGGTAGAAACACTATAGTATAGTGTTTCTTTTACTCATAAAATATAGCTCTGTCTATTATGTAGCAATCTAATCTATCATCTGTCTCTATTATTTAATCATCTATGTATATATGTAATTTATATGTATGTATGCATGCATCAATCTTTCTACATTTAACATTCAAAAGAGAAATAACAATAAATACACTTGTATAGAATGCTTTTCAATTTCTGCACTGTATCGACTTCTCATTAAACTAAACAGTGAAGTCAAAATTGATGAAGTATGTATTGTAAGTATTAAACAGAGAAGATTGAAATTCAAAGGAATTTAATGGCTTTCTGAAAGCTATACATCAGCTGAATGCAAAATCTTGTATTGAACAAATGACTTCATTCATTACTCAGAAATTAATTAAACACATACTGAGTATGATCTTGGAAAAAAATTTGAAATATACATGGTCAAAATAGGGTAGTATTTAGAATATATTAAGAAATTATATAAATCAATAAGAAAAGTTTAAATAGCTCAGGAAAAATGGCATAAATATGTATCTTAAAAAGGAGGAAATGTAGCCAAGAATATATGAAGAAATGTTTGTCCTTATTAGTGTTCAAATAATAAAATTATAGCCACAATGGAATAATATTTTATACCCATTTTAATGAACAAAACATGTATCATGAATAACAAATCTGATAATAAGAAATGTTTGGGAAGATGCCAGTCTACCTGGCTTCATTCTATGTGAGAGTGAAAATTATATATTCGATTTGAAAAATGTTGGTACTACAGTTTAGAATAATCTCATAATTATGAACTTATACATGTCCAACTTTTTGGCAATTTAACTTCTAGGTATATACTCAAAGTATATGATTTACATGTGCAGATATGTGCATTATGTTCATAGCTAAGTACTCTTAAAAGCAAATTCTGGGAAAAAAAGTCAAGCATTCGAAAACAAGATAATAATTTAAAATAATTGTTAAAAGGTGTGCATTCACTTAACACATCATTCAAAATGAAATAAAATATATGAAATTTTTAGCAAATAAATACTCCTTCAGCAAATATAATACTCCTTTTGTGCATTTTAATACTTTGTTTTTTGCTTTTATTAATTGATATGCAGACATAGTATCTGTTTACTGTATCCTGAAAAATGATCCA
>NW_012107875.1:271091-273456 GCF_000951045.1 Mandrillus leucophaeus | reverse complement strand
AGAGTTTTAGATGAAGTAACTACTGTTCCCTCACATTGATTCCCTCGTACAAAAGACAATATGTAGCAGTAAAAAGAGGATAAAATAATTTTCAGATAGGAAGATTTATTTAACTGTAAATCGTGATCCCATGTTCTTTATTGCCAGCTCCTCCTTTAGGCACTTACGTTGTAGTAAAAGCAGAAGCAGCAGTTGATGCTGGGGTTTTCAGCTGATTCTGGGTGATTTTTTTCACAATAGTGGCACTATCAAAATCTTACTAGATTCATCATACTTTCAGTCAGTGACTTTCTTCAGTTACCTATTACTGATGCAGATGTTCTGTTTTTCTCATTTAGGCTAGGTTGCATTTACATGTTTTCTATTAGCATCTGTTTTCCACATCAGAGCTTTAGAGAGATATTTTCCAAATACAATACACATATGTACATGTATGTGTGCACACACACACACACACACAGAGAGAGAGACAGTTCCTGACTTACAGTTCAACTTAATAATTTTTCGACCTTACAATGGTGACAAAGTGATACTCATTCAGTACAATGGGCTTATGTTGAAATTAACCTGTCCTATTATAAGTAATCCAGGTACAATATTTTCAATTTAGGATGGGTTTATTGAGACAACTCTACCATAAATCGAGGAATATCTGTATATATAACCCTTCTTTTCATGAAATTTCATGTTGACCCTCTTCTATTGAGAGGTAAAGAGCACTATTTTTAATTCTTGCAATGAGTGGACTTTGTAACTACCTTGATCAATATATTGTGGTGAAAGCGATGGCATGTGATTTCTGAAGCTTCTATCTGCCTCTTTTTTGGACAAGTGTTTGAGGAGTCCTGAATTGACATGTAGGAAATCTGGCTGTACTGAAACCACCATGCTGGAGAGACCACAGGAAGAGACAACCAGATATAGAGAGAGTTAGCTGAGGAAATTCAGGTATTCTATCCTCCAGGTGTTCTCACATAGTCTCAGCATGACTTCAGAGTATTCTAGCCCTATTCTCCCAGCCACCCTAGGTGATGCTGAGTACAGCAGAGATGAACTGCTACATGAAAAATAAATGTTGTTGTTCGAAGTCACTAAGTAATTGGCTTTATTATATAGCCATAATAACTGAGTTGGTGCTCTTCAGAAATTGATTGATAGTCTTGCAAGAAGTCCTATGTGTGTGGCAAATAATACCAACTTTTTACAAATACCAAAATAACACCAAATTTTTCACTCCAATTAAACCATCTCTTAAGATCATTCAGGTAAGAGACTTTACTACCAAAGATTCTTTAGCTTAGCTAAGGTCGTATTTACATGTGGCAATATTTGTTTATATTACATCTGAACATCTGCTTTCTCCTTTTTATGAACATTGTATGGAGAAGTATCAACCATGCATGTTTAAATTCTTCATTTATGTTTTTTTACAAACTAGTAGAATTTTTCAAATTTATTAGAATGTAGTTAACAGTAGCACTAATATATAAAATACTTTTGTTTAAATCATTTGAGCCTGAACATGACATTAACATAGCTAAAATAATAGCATGTATCTAATGAGATAATACATTTATTAAGATATGCATTTTTTTCTGGATTAGGTCAGATTAGGATTTATCAATTTTCTTTTCCTACCTTAGCATATAGTCCAACTATATGGTTTAAAAAAAAATGCAAACTAAAACCCAAAATTAATGTAACATAATTCAGTCAGCAATATAAATGCCACTTTTATTAAACAAGCTGTTCAAATTGAGCTCAAAATTATATGCTAAATAGGACATTTTATTTTCTGTGTACCTCCATGGTTATATTAAAACTTATTTATGTAAATCTCTAAGACATATTTGGAGATTTCATTAGATAAAATATTACTTACCTTTTAAATTATAAAATATCAACTTTTTATGCTTTGAATAATTGGCCATATTAAATGAAGAGTTCAAGTTAGATGATTTATGGAAATATAATTTTATGCAGTGTGCTCCAGAGTTAATTTTCGTTTGGTCAGTTGTGTGTTACTAGCTGAAACTTTGTGAAGCAACTTCAGATATACTGTACCTCAGTACCTGGACATAGGTACATTTTTCTTTAGAGGAATAATCCAGCAAAACTTGAACAGGTTCATACTGAAAACAACAGAGAAAATCCATTCTTATTCTTATTTAAAGTATGATGAATCTGGAATATTGTGTTGGTTCTTAAAATTTGACTTCAATAAAAATGTAAAGTAAAATTAAACAGTTTATTTTATGATTAAAATTAATTAAATGAGTTTTCAAAGAAATATTATTTGGTTACAATGTCAGAAAAAAAGTGTATGTGCTATGTTTATTGATGGAAAGGTAGAAACACTATAGTA
>NW_012107875.1:265182-270281 GCF_000951045.1 Mandrillus leucophaeus | reverse complement strand
TGTTAAAAGGTGTGCATTCACTTAACACATCATTCAAAATGAAATAAAATATATGAAATTTTTAGCAAATAAATACTCCTTCAGCAAATATAATACTCCTTTTGTGCATTTTAATACTTTGTTTTTTGCTTTTATTAATTGATATGCAGACATAGTATCTGTTTACTGTATCCTGAAAAATGATCCAGACCTAACTGGAGGAAGTAGAGCTTGTATTCAAAACCATAAAAATATACCTACTAAAACTGACACCCTTGTTATTCATTCTAATTCTTTTAAGTCTATCTCAAAGAATTTTCGTGTATTCTAAAGAAAATTAATGGCTTCATGTTGGAGGCCAAAAGATTGAGGGTCGTGATCAACTCAGTATACCACTGGAGGCTATATGAGTAAGCAGCAAGCTGTTTCTCATAAATGCAGAATGTTGGCAGACTTGTAACAGGGTTTCTCATTTGTCTGGTTGGTTTTAGTTTTTTCTGCTCCAGCAGACCTGCCTTGTTCAAGTTCCTATAGGACCCTATCTGTCCCTATCTGTTCTTGTCTGTCCCTGCAAGTTTCTGCTAGTCTTTGCTAGTATTTGCTAGTGTATGTTGACTTGTAACAGGATTTCTTGTTAGTCTGGTTGGTTTCAGTTTTTTCTGGGCTTTAGATTTTTCTGCTCCAGCAGACCTTCCTCGTTCAAGTCCCTATAGGACATTATCTGTCCCTATCTTTCCCTATCTGTTGCTATGGTCCCTGTTAGTTCCTGCAAGTCCCTGTCTTTCCCGACCTATCTCTAGTTGACTCTCTTTATCCCTACTTAATTTCTATTTATCCATACTTATCTCTCTTTATCCTTGCAGGCCTCTTCAGGTCCATTCAGGTCTCTTCAGGTCTCTGTTTCTCCCTGATTGTTCCTGTTTAGGCTCCACTTGTGACAGACTGCCATGGTTACTACTTGAGACCATCATTAGAGCAGTTACTACTGTTACTGCTTGAGACCGTCATTACAAGACTGAACAAAGGGACGAATGTAGAAATGAAAACTTAAGACAAAAGAAATTGTTTTAAAGGAAAGGGCAAGGGGAAGAAGAAGAGAGCTCCCTCCTTCCAGTGAGCAAAGGCAGCTGCCGAGTTTCCACAACCCTTGGTATTTATTGGGTAGCAAGAGTAGGGAGGACGAGTTAATCATTGGTCAGGTGATTAATTGATCACGGGTTCATATAATTACCAACAGGCTTCAGATGTACCTAATCACAAGAAACATTGCACTTGTAGTGTGACTACCTCATCATTCCTTCTGGGTGACAAATGCAGTTTGTCAGTCTGCCAACATTCTGCATTTATGAGAAACAGTTTGCTGCTTATTCATATAACCTCCAGTGGTATGCTAAGCTGATCACAGCCCTCAATCTTTTGACCTCCAACAGCTTCACATATATCTATTTCCCAAGATACCAACTCTCAAGAATTTATCTCGGTTTTTTTTCTCTTTTAGTATATTAGATTTTTTAAGAAGTAACTTAAAGAAAATTCCGGTTATCATGTTATTTCACCTTTTATAGTACATGCACATATTACAAAACTAAGCACACATTCCATCCTTATATAATCACAGTGCCTTATAATTATTTACAAAACTAATAGTAATGCTTTGGTATAAATTAACATTTAATATATTTTTAAATTTTTATACTTGTCTGAAAATGTATTTTATACTTTTATTTTTTCCAGTCAGCATCCAGATTCTACAGATTCTATTTGGCTGTAATGCTATTTAAGAGTCCTTCAATTTAGAAAATCCTCCTTTGATTTTATGCAAAAGTATAGGTATAACAGAAGGAAACAAGTATAAGATCATTTCAATAGAGGCAGAACAACTTATGCAAGATAATTCAACAGAACTTCATAATAAAAACTGTAAGAAAATAACAAAATACAATTTATCAAAGTGATAAGGTATCTATGAGAAATCTACTGCAACATCAGAATAAATGTAGGGTTTATAAACATGAACAACAAAATAATTTTTACTCATATTTAATATAATTCTGAAGAACTTAGCCTGTACAATAAGCAATAAATTAAAAAAGAAATAATAAAGCTTCGATAAGAAGTAGTAAAACACTATATTTATATGTAGTACACTGGGGAAATCTTAGACTTTGAAAATTTAAATAAGCCTACAAAGGATTATTAGAGAACTAATAAGTAAATTTAGCAAACTATGGAATGAGGAAATGATGTGTTTCTGTTAGAAATAAATAATTGGAAAAAATAAATTTAAAATAATTTAAACTGACAACTACAAAACACTGCTGAGAAATTAAAATATATCTAAAGAAATGGAGAGAAGTACCATGTTTATGAATCAGATGTTTCTGTACTATTAAGATATCAATTATTTTCAACCTGAACTACAGGTTCAGCACAATCATAATCAAAATACCCGCAAATGACTCTCCTGGTAATGACCAAGTAACTGGCACCCAACTTGCCTACTGTTGAAAACAATTATAACACTGGACAAAATATATGAGGTAGCAATTTCCAGGCATTGAACTGCAAATATCAGAGGACTTTCACCTTGTAAGAAGAGAAATACACAAGGTGAACCCAACATAGCCTCTCAATCATTCTTTCTTCCTAGTGACACCGTCATGCATAGGACAGAGAGTGAGAAGAAAGGGGATGGAGATTCCACCTTCTGATTTGCCCTCTTTCAAGTCCCTCCTCTTTAGCTGGACCTCGTTAATTGATCTTATTGAAAGCAGTAAATGTGATAATGTTGCTTTTGTTATCAGGGTAAACATAATGGCTTGATCCACCTAGCTGACTTTCTCTGTAGCTTTCTTGACTTGCACATTTTGATGCAGCAATCTGCCATGCTGGAAAGACCCATAGACCATGGATGTGATGGCAACAGCCCTCTGGCCAACAACCAGCAAAGAACTGAGACTCTCAGTTCAACAGCCTGAGAGGAACTGAATCCTGCCAACAACTCCATGAGTTTGGACATGAATTTTTCTACAGTTGAGACTTCGAATGTCCTCAGCCAAATGACATCTTGATTGCAGTCTATGAGAGACTCTGAATCGGAGGATCCTGCTGAGCTTTTCCTAAGTACCAAATCCACAGAAGCAATAAGAAAACAAATATGTGTTGTTTGAAGTTTATGGTAATTTATAGGCAGCAATATATGACTGATACAGCACTCAAGGGCACATGGGATAATCACCAAGATGTATCATATTCTGGGCCATAAAACTAACCTTAAAAATTAAAATAATATAAATCACATAAAGTATGTTCTCAGAACTTAATAGAATTAAACTAGCAATTAATAACAGAAAGATATATAATACATGCCCAAATATTTTGACAGTAAACAGTACCTGAATCAAAGAGGAACAGTCGAGGAAACTGAAACATTTTGAACTAAGTGAAAATTAATATTTAGTGAATAAAAATGTGTGGGATGCAGCTAAAGCCATACTAAAAGAGCTGCTAACTTGTGAAATGAAACCTGCATTACACTCACACCAAATCCAGAGAAAGGTATTTCAAGAAAAAATAATCTACAAAGCAATGTCCCTCATTAACACAGATGTAAAAGATCTTTAGTAAAGCATTTTCAATATTATATATTGAATCCAGTTTTATGTAAACAGAGAAACTTATTTTGTCAAATTATAATTTTCCTACAGCATGCTAGGAATTGAAAACTGCAAAATATTTCTTGAATAATTTAAATAATACTTAAATAAATAATATACTCTATTGAAAGACACTATTTTTATAGTGTCTTCCAACAATTATTGTTCTACAGATTCAATCCAGTACTGGTTACATTTTTTAAAAGTTTTTTTTACTTTAAACAGGAATGAAATGGCTATTAAATAGAATTTTACATGAAAAGGCAAAGGCTTTGAATGGCTAGGGTAATTGAGATGAAAAAGTTTAAAGTTGGAAGATTTACTTATAATACTATAGGAGAAAAGTACTATAAAAACATGTTAATGAAAAATTTTTAGCATTATTGTATATTAGAAATACAGTTTAATAAAATATACTAGAGTCTAGAATTTTGCTTTCCAATGTAGTGCCCACCAGCCACTTGTGGTTATTTAAATTTATATTCAAATTTATCATCATTAAAATAAAGACTCATTTCCTTATTTGCACTGGCCACATTTCAAGTACTCAATTGCCACATGTGGCTAGTAGCTTCATTACTAGACAGCAAAGGTACACATGAATTCCACTCTCAGAGAAAATTCTGCTGGACAGAGCTTATTTACTAATACATTGACACATGATTACTTAATTTTTGACAAAGTTAACAAAGAAATTCAATAGAGGAAATAAACATCTTTCTAAGAAATAAATGCTGCTCAAACAACTGGATGTCCACTTGGGGAAAAAATGAATCGACTCCTAACTCACACTGTAAAACAAAAAAATTGAGATAAATCCTAGCCATGAAAGTGAAAGCTAAAAGCCTACCACAAAACTGCAAAAAAATGGAAAAAAAAAAAACACATACACAAATACCAAACACACAAACACAAACATATATGTATGTATTCCAGGTTCCAGATCTCTCTCTCTATATATATATATTTATCCAAAATAAAAGTCTACTCTGTGTGTGTGTGTATACACATGCATATAAATATTTTATATACATATGTGTGTATATATACGTATATATATGCATACTTTTGTATACATATTTAGATCTGGTACCTGGTACACACACATATATGAATGGAAATAAATATATATATATATATATATGTATATACACTTTCCTAAAATATATAGTATTCCATGTTCCAAGATAAAAGTCCACTGTATATGTGTGTGTATATACATATGTATACACACATACATGAATATACATATATTTTATACATATGTGTACATATACACACATTTATACATATACTTTTATATATATGTTTAGATCTGGTACCTGGAATACATACATATATATGTGTGTGTATGTATGTATGTATATGTGTATATATGTGTATGTGTATATATGTATATACACATACATATATATACATACACACACATATATACACACACACAGTGGACTTTTATCTTGGAAC
>NW_012107875.1:264218-265132 GCF_000951045.1 Mandrillus leucophaeus | reverse complement strand
TATGTGTACATATACACACATTTATACATATACTTTTATATATATGTTTAGATCTGGTACCTGGAATACATACATATATATGTGTGTGTATGTATATATGTATATGTGTATATATGTGTATGTGTATATATGTATATACACATACATATATACACACACAGTGGACTTTTATCTTGGAACCTAAACTGTTTTATTGAACATGTTTTTAGGTTCCTATTTATCTAGGAACCTAAAAACTTGTGGAATTTAACAATTTTTTTAGTTGAATAGAGAAGTCTTTATTACAGGGTAGATATGTTTTATACTTTTTTTCCCATGTGATAGTCATTAAAAGAATATTGCTTTCAAAATGTATAATCAAAAACAAATCTAATGATCTGCCTAGTTGTATCTATTATCAGGAATGATTAAAGAAAATTGGAGTCTACTTACTTAACCAGTTGCTTAGAATTCCAGGCTCATGTGATTATGAGGTAAGATACTCTTTTATATATGTGTGTGTGTGTGTGTGTGTGTGTGTATATATATATATATATATATAATTTTACTTTAAGTTCTAGGGTACATGTGCACAATGTGCATGTTTGTTACATATGTAGACATGTGCCATGTTGGTGTGCTGGACCCGTTAACTCGTCATTTACATTAGATATATCTCCTAACGCTATCCCTCCCTCCTCCCCCCACCCTCTGGCAGGCCCCAGTGTGTGATGTTACCCACCCTGTGTCCAGTGTTCTCATTGTTCAATTCCCAACTATGAGTGAGAACATGCGGTGTTTGGTTTTCTGTCCTTGCGATAGTTTGCTCAGAATGGTGGTTTCCAGCTTCATCCATATCCCTATAAAGGACATGAACTCATCCTTTTTTGTGGCTGCATAGTATTCCATGGTGTATATGTGCCACATTTTCTTAA
>NW_012107875.1:258594-261253 GCF_000951045.1 Mandrillus leucophaeus | reverse complement strand
AATTATAAAATGGTACTGACTCTAAATAGGATATTCTAAATTTAAGAAAATTAACCATAACACAGAAATATTCAAAATAGATAGTTACTTCAGGTGAAGGAAAATGGGTGATTAAATGTGGAACACTGAACAAATAGATGTTATTGTCACATTTTTGGCTTTTATGTTGGCATCTGATGCATTTTTATTTTCCTAATACATTATTAAAAATAAGAAAATGCAATTATTAATGAATCATTGATAAAACTGTGCTTTAAAACAAGGTTTGCAAATAATCTTATTTTATGTATGCAAAGTTGTAAAAATTAATCCTTAAAATAACAATTATATTTATTTTTGTAGAGATATTTTATGGTCATTATTGATCTGTTTTAGGCTTTGGGAATAGAGTAGTGGATTAACAAATGTTGCTGTCTTTATGGCATTTAAATTTTACTGGAAAAGAGACAGATAAATAATTCAGTAAATAGATATGTATGCTATATATATATCTCATATATATGGTATATATGTATTTGTTTATCAGCATATATAATTGATATCATATATAGATATACATAGATAGGTAGGTATCATATATGATATATAGGTATTTATGTTGATATTGATTTATATTATATATGAGGTAAATATTGAGGACTAGTAAGTAAAGTTGAATGTATAAGCAAGTATGCTATGCTTGGTGGTTGAAGAGTCATGTTAGATAGACTTTCATAAATTGGTCATATTCTTAGGAAATGAAATTTAAGGACTTTTATCAAGTCAAGGAATTGCCATGCCAAAATCATAGGAAAGAGCATTTCAGAAACAGGAATACTAAGTACTAAGGGCATGAAACAGAAAGGAGCTTAATATTTTAGAGGCACAGAAAGAAACGCAAGCTGGAGAGTGGCTGGAGAGAAAGTTAGCAGGAGTAGGCTACTTCCACATCGTGTAAAGTCCTGTAATCCATTTGGATTTTATCTTTAAAGTAAATATTTGAGTTTTATTCTGAAGTAGAAACAAATTGCTTGGCAGGATAGTGATAGGTCTGATTTTCATTTGTAAGATATCACACTGGTTATCTTTTAGACTTATAACTGTAGGGTTAGAAGCAGAGAAAATGATTTGGAAATTACTGTGTTAATTAGGTATAGGATAACTGAACTGAAGGTGTTAACAGGAAAGGCAGTGATGAGTAGTTGTATTTGGTAAGCCTTTTTAAGACAGCACTCATAGATCTTGCTTACTGAATATGGTAAAGGAAGAATAAATGAAGAAAACAATGCCTTAAGCTTTAGGCTTGAGCAAATTGTCTAATAGAATTTCCATTTACTGACTTAGAAAATATAGGAAAAGAACAGGTGAAAGGCAGTGATAAAAATCATTAATTTAGTTCGCAACATGTTAAATTTGAAACATTTACTTATCAATCAACTAATTCCCATATCAGCTAGGTAGTTGAATATTAGATTCTACTCTTAAGGGAGAAATCATTTATAGAGATGTTAACTTAAAAGACATTAGTGTACAGATGACATTTTAAGCCACTACTCACTTAGGGAACAAACAAAAAGAGAAAAGAGAAAAGATCTGATAAATTAATCCTGGGGCATGCCAACATTTGGAAGCTAGAAAGAGGAAAAGAAGCCAGGAAAGGAGAAGAAGAGGAAGTAGCAATGAAAAGGAAGGAAAATGGGGAGAATTGGCTGACCTTCTAGCCAGGATAATTAAAGTATTTCATGAAGGAGTAAGCAACTATTTCAAAATTTAGATTCTCTATGTATGACTTGCAATTTTAGTCTTAAAAAATAAATGTATTTACACATATTCTGCAGCTGTTCCCTTTTATTTATGTTTGTTTTTGTGTTTGTGTCTTATTGTCAGTGGACAACAATTTTCTTCTTTGCTTTGGTTACTATTTAATGAAATGATTATACTAACACTTTAGTTGCACATCGTGCTGTGGAATAGCCCGAAAAATGACTTGCTTTGGAATCAGGGATTTAAAAAATTATTGTTTATATGCATGGCTGGATTCCACAAATGCATTTGAACGTGGCGACAGTAGAGGGAGAAGCATTATATAAATACATCATCTGAAATAATGTCATCTATGCAAAGGCATCTGTAGGAACTCAGCTTAGAGTAAATGGGCAAATTGGGAGGAGGGAACATAACATTTGAAATGGGCAATAATTCATCTGTACTTAGTCTTTCTGTGCAGAAAAAGCAATCTATGTTTTGATATATTTTCAGATACAATGATAGCATGTAAACAAGGAGATCAACAAGACTCAGAGTTCTATTTCTGGAATAGTTACAAATTTTATATTTGGCACATAAGAAAATATTGGAGATGAAGCTTGGAGTACTTGGAGAGGAGCTTGTCATCATTATCACAACAGTTTTTTCTCTATTAATATTAATTTATTAGGTGCTTAATCAATGCTTAATGTTGAGTGAATCATTAATGAAGCACACTTAATGTAATACAACTACTTCTAGACATAAGTGAGAGACACCATATGTGTACTAGCAGATTTACTAAAGAAGTTACAGATTACAATTGTCAAATATATTTAAAATATTTTCTTTGGTTATCTGGCATAAACTAGGAAATCTGCACACAGCTTAGTCAGCTATATACTGAAAACTAGGAAGACAAAAGAGGCACCTC
>NW_012107875.1:254140-256675 GCF_000951045.1 Mandrillus leucophaeus | reverse complement strand
CTGATGGTAGTTTCTTTTGCTGTGCAGAAACGCTTTAGTTTAATTAGATCCCATTTGTCAATTTTGGCTTTCGTTGTCATTGCTTTTGGTGTTTTAGTCATGAAGTCCTTGCCCATGCCTATGTCATCAATGGTATTGCCTAGGTTTTCTTCTAGGGTTTTTATGGTATTAGGTCTAACATTTAAGTCTTTAATCAATTTTGAATTGATTTTTGCATAAGGTATAAGGAAGCGATCCAGTTACAACTTTCTACATTTGACTAGCCAATTTTCCCAGCACCATTTATTAAATAGGGAATCCTTTCCCAATTTCTTGTTTTGTCAGGTTTGTCAAAGATCAGATGGTTGTAGATGTGTGGTATTATTTCCGAGGGCTCTATTCTGTTCCATTGGTCTATATCTCTGTTTTGGAATTCAACAATTTTTTTAAAAACACAATAAATATGGGCAGCAGTCCTGAATGATCTTTCACAAGGGAGACAAATCATCAATATACACTTGAAAAAATGTTCAACTTATAATTTCAAGAATAATTTCAATATAAACACACATGATGAGATGTCACTAGACATCTACTATAATGGTTAATACAAGAATGACAAGAATGACAACATTGAATGATATTATCATTTTAGGAAAAGGTTATCAATTTCTTATAAAATTGTATATACTGTTAACTAGCAGGTCTACTTGTATGTATTTTTCTAACTGCAGTGAAACATACCTCCACTAAATGACTTATGCAAAAATAATTGTAACAACTTAAGTTTTAATACCGAATAGCTGGAAACAATCCTAAAGACTGTCAATGGAATAAACTGTGCACAATGAACGTTATATTCATTCAGTGGATTATTACTCAGTAATAAAATGGAACTAACTACTGATATACTTAAATAATGAATGTACCTCATAGATACTATCCTGAGTAAAGAAAAGCAAACATAAAAGAGTGTAGCTGTGTTATTCTATGTATGTGAAGTTCTGGCACAGACAAAAATAATTTGTGATAAGAAATAAATAAAAAATATAGTGGTTACCTTTGGGGAGGTTTTACTGATTAGCGGCACCAGGACACTTTCTGAGTGCTATGAATACTCTTTATCTCAATAGGACTGTGGGCTGCATGCATGTATGTATTTTTCAAATATCAGCAGATTGTTTAAGAATTATACCTTTTCTTTATGTTATTTTTACCTAAACGAAGAAGATAAACAACTATTACATTCCAGTTAGTTACAATTTTTAAACCTCTAAAATAGATTGGAAATTCTAAGAATACTTTCTCAGTATTCTAGGTCTAATAGTGGCACCTATGTTTATAACTTTTTGAGAGGGGAGTTATAAACATAGAAATAAGTTAGAGTAGAATATACCCCAAATTATTATATCGATATCAGCATGAACTCAAGATATTTAACATGGATGATAGAGAGATGCTAGATGGTAGAGATAGACAGAAGTATATAAATAAAGACATTGGATGGGTGTTCCTATACTTTTAGGAAGAAGATTCTGTATAGGGGTTGTGGGTATATTACTCGAAGGCATTCTCTGATGTTGTTACCTCAAAATTTTAAAATATAGTTTGTCTGAAATAGCAGCCTTCATAGTTTTATAATCTGCCTTCTCTGGAATCCTTGCTGACAAATAATTGAAACTTTACCTACACTGAATCTACCCTATTGAATTTGTTTATATGTCACATTTTTCTTTAAAGCATCTCTGTCCTATTGAGCCATTAGTGGGTCCTCGTTTTATTTGTCCCACCTCCTGCTTCCCATCTCTCTCTCCCTCTCTTTCTCCCTCTTCTCCCTCTCTAATTTCATTGTTAAACTCTACAGCTTACCGGAGATTCTCTTGGTGTGAGTATTGGCAGTTGATTTCTCTCACCTGAGAGAAATCAACCAAACATTTCTTTATTTCCCTCCACCACCTTGGCACACCTGTTAATCTTGTATGGATCCTGATTTTTAACGTGTTTTGTCTCAAGCACTCTTAATCTAACACTCAGTATAACTCGCCACCTAGTTTTGTTGAAGTTGTTCTGTGTGATTTTTTTCTTTGACTACTTATAGTCTGTCTGTTTTTATGAGGAGTTTTGGTGTAAATTGAGAATTTTACCAGAATTATAAAATGGTACTGACTCTAAATAGGATATTCTAAATTTAAGAAAATTAACCATAACACAGAAATATTCAAAATAGATAGTTACTTCAGGTGAAGGAAAATGGGTGATTAAATGTGGAACACTGAACAAATAGATGTTATTGTCACATTTTTGGCTTTTATGTTGGCATCTGATGCATTTTTATTTTCCTAATACATTATTAAAAATAAGAAAATGCAATTATTAATGAATCATTGATAAAACTGTGCTTTAAAACAAGGTTTGCAAATAATCTTATTTTATGTATGCAAAGTTGTAAAAATTAATCCTTAAAATAACAATTATATTTATTTTTGTAGAGATATTTTATGGTCATTATTGATCTGTTTTAGGCTTTGGGAATAGAGTAGTGGATTAACAAATGTT
>NW_012107875.1:242219-253400 GCF_000951045.1 Mandrillus leucophaeus | reverse complement strand
CCACTTCCACATCGTGTAAAGTCCTGTAATCCATTTGGATTTTATCTTTAAAGTAAATATTTGAGTTTTATTCTGAAGTAGAAACAAATTGCTTGGCAGGATAGTGATAGGTCTGATTTTCATTTGTAAGATATCACACTGGTTATCTTTTAGACTTATAACTGTAGGGTTAGAAGCAGAGAAAATGATTTGGAAATTACTGTGTTAATTAGGTATAGGATAACTGAACTGAAGGTGTTAACAGGAAAGGCAGTGATGAGTAGTTGTATTTGGTAAGCCTTTTTAAGACAGCACTCATAGATCTTGCTTACTGAATATGGTAAAGGAAGAATAAATGAAGAAAACAATGCCTTAAGCTTTAGGCTTGAGCAAATTGTCTAATAGAATTTCCATTTACTGACTTAGAAAATATAGGAAAAGAACAGGTGAAAGGCAGTGATAAAAATCATTAATTTAGTTCGCAACATGTTAAATTTGAAACATTTACTTATCAATCAACTAATTCCCATATCAGCTAGGTAGTTGAATATTAGATTCTACTCTTAAGGGAGAAATCATTTATAGAGATGTTAACTTAAAAGACATTAGTGTACAGATGACATTTTAAGCCACTACTCACTTAGGGAACAAACAAAAAGAGAAAAGAGAAAAGATCTGATAAATTAATCCTGGGGCATGCCAACATTTGGAAGCTAGAAAGAGGAAAAGAAGCCAGGAAAGGAGAAGAAGAGGAAGTAGCAATGAAAAGGAAGGAAAATGGGGAGAATTGGCTGACCTTCTAGCCAGGATAATTAAAGTATTTCATGAAGGAGTAAGCAACTATTTCAAAATTTAGATTCTCTATGTATGACTTGCAATTTTAGTCTTAAAAAATAAATGTATTTACACATATTCTGCAGCTGTTCCCTTTTATTTATGTTTGTTTTTGTGTTTGTGTCTTATTGTCAGTGGACAACAATTTTCTTCTTTGCTTTGGTTACTATTTAATGAAATGATTATACTAACACTTTAGTTGCACATCGTGCTGTGGAATAGCCCGAAAAATGACTTGCTTTGGAATCAGGGATTTAAAAAATTATTGTTTATATGCATGGCTGGATTCCACAAATGCATTTGAACGTGGCGACAGTAGAGGGAGAAGCATTATATAAATACATCATCTGAAATAATGTCATCTATGCAAAGGCATCTGTAGGAACTCAGCTTAGAGTAAATGGGCAAATTGGGAGGAGGGAACATAACATTTGAAATGGGCAATAATTCATCTGTACTTAGTCTTTCTGTGCAGAAAAAGCAATCTATGTTTTGATATATTTTCAGATACAATGATAGCATGTAAACAAGGAGATCAACAAGACTCAGAGTTCTATTTCTGGAATAGTTACAAATTTTATATTTGGCACATAAGAAAATATTGGAGATGAAGCTTGGAGTACTTGGAGAGGAGCTTGTCATCATTATCACAACAGTTTTTTCTCTATTAATATTAATTTATTAGGTGCTTAATCAATGCTTAATGTTGAGTGAATCATTAATGAAGCACACTTAATGTAATACAACTACTTCTAGACATAAGTGAGAGACACCATATGTGTACTAGCAGATTTACTAAAGAAGTTACAGATTACAATTGTCAAATATATTTAAAATATTTTCTTTGGTTATCTGGCATAAACTAGGAAATCTGCACACAGCTTAGTCAGCTATATACTGAAAACTAGGAAGACAAAAGAGGCACCTCGTAGCAACTTTTAGGTTCAATAATGATATTAACACATTCAAATACTGACCTGAGGACCAGTTTTGAAAGGTGCATAGGATATTAAAACATTTAAGATATTTATTGACACATTACTGTTTTTTATTGTCAGGTTCAGCACATTGGAGATTTTATTTCTTCTCTAGTAGATTAGCAATACTAATGTCTCACATTTTATATTTTATCAGACGTTAACAGAGACAAAACAGGTAAGGTTATTGCCTAAATAATACAGCCCAGCTTAATGTCATGTGCATGTTTGGTTTGTATAATTAGCCCTGTTTTCCTAAAATGAAATATTATTTTTCACTTTCTTTTTAACCAATTTACAAGTGATATTGTAAGATTTAGGGTACAGACGAATCTGCTATGAAAAAGATTATCCAATATATAGTGATTGAAATAAGGTGGGCTGGCATTTGCTTTTATTAGACAGGATTGGGTGTGCAAATTGGTTATATTCTGCAATTTCTTGTGCAGAGTTTCAAAAAATGGTTTTTGCCTTGTCTTTTTCCAGTTTTCAAAGGGAATGCTTCCAGCTTTTACCCATTTAGTATGATATTGGCTGTGGGTTTGTCATAGATGGCATTCATTATTGTGAAGTATGTTTCTTCAATGCCTAGTTTATTGAAGTTTTTTGTTTTTTTTTTTTTAGCATGAAGAGATGTTAAATTTTATCAAAAGCCTTTTTCTGCATTTATTGAGATAACCATCTTGTTTTTGTTTTTAGTTTTATGTTATTAATCAAATTTATTGATTTGAATATGCTAAAGCAGCCTTGCATCACAGGGATAAAGCTTACTTAATTGCAGTAGATTAAGTTTTTGATCTGCTGCTGGGTTTGATTTGCTAGTATTTTGTTGAGGATTTTTACATCTACGTTCATTATAGATATTTGCCTGAAGTTTTCTTTTTTTGTTAAGTCTCTGTCAGGTTTTGGTATGAGGATGATACTGGAAATATTCCATGCTCTTGGATAGGAAGAATTAATATTGTTAAAATGGCCATACTGCCCAAAGCAATTTACAGATTTAATATTATTTCTATCAAACTACTAATGACATTTTTCACAGAGTTAGAAAAAAAAAAAACTATTTTAAAAATCAAATGGAAAGAATGTGAATAGCCAACACAATCCTAAGCAAAAGAACAAAGCTGGAGGCATCATGTTATCAAACTTTAAACTCTACTGTAAGCCTACAGTAACCAAAGCATCATGATACTGGTACAAAAGCAGATACGTAGACACAAAGACCAATGGAACAAAATAGAGAGCCCAGAAATAATGTGACACACCTACAGTTGTCTGATCTGGGACAAAGTCTACAAAAATAAACAATAAGGAAAGTGGTCCCTATTCAATAAATGGTGCTGGGATAACTGGCTAGTCATATGCAGAAGGTTGAAACTGAATCCCTTACTTAAATCATATACAAAAATCAAGTCAGGATGGATTAAAGACTTAAATGCAAAACCTAAAACTATACAAATACCGGAAGATAACCTAGGAAATAGCATTTTGGGCATAGGACCTGTCAAAGATTTCATGATAAAGATGCCAAAAGCTATTGCAATAAAAATAAAAATTGGCAAATAAGACCTAATTAAATTAAAGAGATCCTGCACAGGGGAATAAAAACAACAACAAAAAAACTGTCAACAGAGTAAACAAGGAACGTACAGAATGGGAGAAAATATTTGCAAACTATGCATCTAACAAAGGTCTAATACCCAGAGTCTATAAGGAACTTAAATGGATCAACAAGCAAAAAAACAAACAACTCCATTAAAAAGTGGGCAAAGTACATGAACAGACACTTTCCAAAAGAAGACATACATGCAGTCCACAAGTATAAGGAAAAATTCTCAACATCTTTAATTATTAGAGAAATGCAAAACAAAACCATTATGGGATACCATCTCACACCAATCAGAAAGGGTGTTATCAGAAAGTCAAAAACAACAGTTTGTCAATTTCTTAAAGAGCTACAAGCAGAATTGCCATTCCACCCAGCAATTCCATTATTGATTATATACCCCAAAGAATACAAACTGTTCTACCATAAAGACACTTGCAAGTGTCTGCTCATGATGGCACTATTCACAATAGCAAACATATGGAGTAAACCTAAACATCCATCAGTGGTAGAATAGATAAAGAAAATATGGTAGTTATATACCATGGAATACTACACAGCTATAAAAACGATTGAGATCATGTCTTCTGCAGCAACATGGATAGAGCTGGGGGCTATTATCCTAAGTGAACTAACACAGAAACAGAAAACCAAATACTGCATGTTCTCATGTATAATTGCAATATAAACATTGAGTACATATGAATGCAAAGAAGGGAATAACAGACAATGGTACTACTTGAAGGTGGAGGGTGGGAGGAGAGTGAGGACAAAAAGTACCTATTTGGTGCCATCCATATTACCTGGGTGGTGAAATGATCTCTATACAAAATCCTGGTGTCACACAATTTATCTGTATAACATGCCTGCAAATGTACCCGTGAAACTAAAATAAAGGTTAAAAGAAGAGTCAGAAATTAAAAGAATAAAAATGTCATACTCAAATTGTTCAACATTTCTACTTTCATAGTATCTTCTCATCTTAGCATCTTACACCCTATGTTTTCCCATTGTTAAGTAATTGTGAGAAAAATAATGCTGAAAAAGAACTCAACCTCTTATCTATACGTACAACTATATAAAAATATATAATTTGTTAGCATGGCATATGAAGCTACCAAAATTCCATTTATCCATACTTCCCTCCGCCAAAAAAGTTTTTATCTTATCTTTATAAATCACATCTTATGTGGACTGAATATATGAGAAACCTTTCCATTTGTGATCTCTCAGTATGATTCTTTGAGGCTCATGTTGTATTCATCTGTGATCTATATTTTACATTATAGTAGTTGATTACTTCAGCTGTGTATGGACCAAATAATTAATATACCCTAATATGAGCATGCTAAATCCTAAATATCACAAAGTCACTGAATTTAGAATCTTATTTTATTTAAGGTAACAATCTCAAGATTACCTTGCAACCACTTTTATTTTTTGGTCTTTTCCTTTAGTTTTTTTCTCCTTTAGAAACATTACACTTCCCAATAAAATCCTCTAAGAATATCTATTTATGATGTGTAACTGGCTTCTGCCCATTTCTAGAATCATGTCACATAAGCAATAGTAGCATGGAATTTGGTGAAATTAGAAAATTTAGAGAAGGATTTAAATAAAAAAAAATATTTACTTCTATTAATCTGAAAGTAAAAATCTGCTACCGTACTTGTCATATCACATAATGGCATTGTATTATCTTCAATATGTACCCACACATTCTGTGTAGATATATGACAAATAGTCATGATAAGTATTGCTATTATTAATAATCATATTATGTAATCTGATGAGTTTTTTGTTAGGTGTAGACCTATCTGTGTTAATTGTCTAGACTTTTTTCAAAACTAAAGTTTCCATCTGCTGTAGGGCTTATCAGTCTTTTGATATGATAGCCTTTTTCGGCTTATTAGATGATATGTAATCCTTTTTAAATTTAATTACTAATATTTACTATTGTTTGCAGAAGAGATGCCTTAGCCCTTGATTGTTTTCAATTTTGCGGGATCCATGTGTTAAACTACATTAAAAGGTGAGAAATGACAATATCACAATTAATTTTTTCTTAAGAGAGAATCTATTGTCTTATAACATCCATTATACATGAAGATAACCTCTTAACCCTACATACATCAACTCCCATCTCTGCCCTTTGAATATTACAATTTATATGAAAGTTAATTTTAAATCAGAAAACTATATTCTTTTGCTAAGTCAGCTATAACTAAGTACCACCAACTGAATCCCTTAAACAGCGATGTGTATTGTTACACTTCTGGAGAAAAGAAGTCCACAACCGAGGTGTCAGCAGGCCCATGATCCCTCTGAAGGTGCTAGGGAAAGATCTATTCCTTGGCTTCTGGTAGCATAATTCCAATTTTCACAGTGTTTTCCTTGAGTGTGTGTCCATCTCTGTCTCAAATTTCCCCTTTCTATAAGGACACCAGTCATATTAGGTTAGGACTCACCCTATTGATGTTATCATAACATAATTAGTTACATCAGCAAATACCCTATTTTCAAATAAAGTCACATTCTGAGATTTTGGAAATTAGGACTTCAACCTATGAATTTGGAGGAATACAATTCAACTTGTAACAAATACTACTTTGCTTCATTTATTAACATTTTATAATTAATTTCTAATACATAGGTTCTGATACAAATTTTCCAATGAGGGCCAGTCTAAGCTTTGAATTCCGAATATGTAATCAATTTATTGCTATGATTTGAGTGTTTGTCTCTTCCAAAATTCATGTCGAAATTTAATTTTCATTGTAATTATTAAATAGTAAGAGGTGATTATGCCATTATAATTCTGCCTTCAAAGATGGAATTAATGCCATTATAAAAGAGCAAGTTCAGACACCTCTTGCTCTCTTGCCCTCTTGCCTTCCTTCTGCCATGTAATGTAACACAGTAAGAAGACTCTTACCAGAAGCCAGCACTTTAATTTTGGACTTAGCCGCCTCCAGAACTGCGAGTCAATGCATATCTGTGGATTATAAATTACAAGTCTGTGGTATTCTGTGATCACATCACAAAACAAATTTTTTTTGTGTGTAGATAGAATTACCCATTTTTTGTGTGTAGATAGAAATGAGGTTTTTTTTTTGTTTTAACTTTTAAGTTCGGGGGTACATGCGCAGGTTTGTTACACAGGTAAATGTGTCAACTTTTTCAGGTGTGAAAGCTTGCTTCTACCATTGACTGTTGGATATTTTTATCTTAAAATTAATACATTATAAAATGCAAATGATCTTGGGAAAAAAATAATGCTCTAAAATTTCTTTTATCTCAGTGGGAATTAAATCTTGTTGTATGAATGATGTTGTTAAGAGTTTGAGAATATTTAAAATATTAGACTGGCAGACAGCAGAGATGGCACTGACAAAATGGTGTCACCAAGGGGAAATAGTCTGGATGTGGAGAAACTCAGCATCCTAAAAACAAGTTTCTTTTTACATTATTTTTGAGGTCAGAATCTCTCTAAGTACAATTTCACTGCCTGAAAGATTTATCCTTATCTGTTTTTACTGTTTATATCTTCATTAATCTTAAGTAAAGTTTAACCTTAAGCCTTCATATATTTTGTTGCTCCTATGCAGGACTTTTTAATAAATCAATATTTCTGGTCATTTAATAGGACGTTGATGTGGCTGCTTGTCAGTATCCTGTCCTTTTTCAACTCTAGTCTTAAAACTCTTTAAACCGCAGAACTAGTTTATAGTAAATGCTACATTTTAGATTTCTTATACCTAAGTATAATAAAGTTTTTAATAATTCATTGATTGTTCAGCACCTAGTGAATCAATTCTATTTGAAACATCTTTATTATATTGCATTGTCATATTTATGCCACTATTTACAAATTAGGTATTTTATACTTCAGTGATTTTGTTATATCTTATGTGCCATTTAGGATTTCTTTTTTATGTTTCACTCAAATTATTTAATGATATGGACTTAATGTTGACATTTTTCCCTATTCTTCTGCCTTTTCCCTATATTTTTGGGTCTAAAATATTTATTTAAATAAACCTAGTTTTATATGGTTAACGAATTTAAAAATAGGAGAAAAATAAACTGAATTCCTAGTATTATTTAAAAATTATGATAAATTTAATAAAAATCCATGCATGCTGTTTTGACTTTATTATGAGGCTTACTATGTTCCTACTTAAAATGGTATGTGAAAGCCTCTAAAATTATAGCACATTGCTATGATTGCATTTTGGTTATATAATGAGAGTCCCTATAAGGGGCTAGAATTGAGACTAAGAAAAAATTCATCGCTTTGTATAAGAAAAGAACAAATGTATATATACCATGAATTGTATGATTAATAATAGCAATCTAGGAGTAGAGGAAAGCATTTCAAAGGATAAAAATTCTAAAGTAATAGTTACCTGATGGAAAGATGAGGTAAAAGACAAACCAAATAAAAATTCTTTAATGTTGTAATTGGATGAAAATCTTTAAAAAATTCAAAGGATTACTATCACGTTTTAAGTTGTTACCATGTTATTTTGAAAATTAACTCTTAGTTCTTGCTTTCTTACCTTCAACAAAGTCCACTATACTTACATCTTTGAGTCAGTGGTACACTGAAAGAAAGAAAACAGTGAAGTATTTAGTATGTTACAATGTGCAGGAAAATTAAAACATGTACTGAGTGGGCATGGAAAACTCAGCAAATACGGGAATTCAGAAATGCTGGCTATATATAAGATGAGAATTCAAGCCAAATCTCATTAAATCTTAAAGGGCAAAATGAATCAAGCAAGCTGGAGTATTTGGGAAGTATCCAGAAAGCTGCCACCAAAGCCCTGTGATGTCTTCCATGAATGTTCAAATAATTGCGTGTATGTCAGAATTGTCTATTATCCTGTATTTTCAGATTATCAAAATGATTGCAAGCTTCTTTAAGTTGTCAAGAAACTTAACCTGAGACTATATTTTATGTGTTCCAGTCACTGAATTAAGGGATGTATATATTTTCTCATGTACTCATTACAACAATTATTGTAGTATTTTAATAATGAGAAAAGTGAGTTTTTTTTTTTTTTTTTTTTTTTTTTTGAGACGGAGACTCGCTCTGTCGCCCGGGCTGGAGTGCAGTGGCCGGATCTCAGCTCACTGCAAGCTCCGCCTCCCGGGTTTACGCTGCCTCAGCCTCCGGAGTAGCTGGGACTACAGGCGCCCGCCTAGTTTTTTGTATTTTTTTAGTAGAGACGAGGTTTCACCATGTTAGCCAGGATGGTCTGGATCTCCTGACCCCGTGATCCGCCTGTCTCGGCAGTCTATAAAGAATATTAAAGCAGAATTGAGGTAACTTGTAATGTGAACTCAGTTAACTGAGAGAATTCTGAATTCAGCAGATATTTAAAAATCAGCAGATACTTGTTATGCATCACTTTACAACAGATATGCATTCTGAGAAATGTCTTTTGTCATTGTGTAAACATCATAGAATATACTTACACAAACTTAGATGGTGGCGTCTAATACATATCTAAACTATGTAAGATAGCCTATTGTTCATAGGCTACAAACCTGCACAACATGTTATGCTGAATACTAGGCAATTGTAATACAAAGGTAAGTAATTGTGCATCTAAACCTATCTAAACATAGAAAAGGCGTATTATACACACAGTGTTGTAATCTTATAGGACCATCATCTTATGTGTGGTTTGTTTTTCATTTTTGACTTCCTGAAATGTCATTATGAAGTGCATGACAGTGCTTTTGTTCTTTGATTTGTTTACCCATGCCAGGTGACCAGAAAACTAAATCCATTCTGCAAATGTAGGCCATTTCTTCAGCTTTTTTTTTCCAAGTGTAATATGGAAAAGAGAAGTTAATATAGGTATACGATGTACTGCATATTTACAAAATTAACATTCTAATTCAAGAAACAGAACAATACAAGGAACACAGAAGTCCCTCTCATGTTCCCTTTCCAGTCACAACCCCTCCAAATATAATCACTATCCTGATTTGTAATAGCCTGGATTACTGATACATGAATGGATTTATATAGCATGAATTATTTTCTACCTGTCTTCCTACATTAAATATTACACTTTTTACATTTAGTCACATTGTTGTGTGCTAAATTGTAGACTGTTCTTTTCTGTGTTATGGTATTCTGTTGTGTGAACGTGCTTTAAGTAATTTATCCACTTCATGGTGAATAGGCATTTACTATTTACATAGTCTGTATTTGGTGCCAATTATAAATAGCGCTTTTCTGAAAATTCATATCTTTGGGTAAACACATGTATGTGTTTCTGTTATATATACATTGAAAATGGTAATTGCTAGGTGACAGGATATATTTATATTCAGCTTTAGTCAATAATGTTATAGAGTTTTCTAAATGGTTTTGCCAATATTGCACTCTCAAGTTATGAGAGTTCCAGCTGTTCTTCATCTGCACCAACACTCGGCATTTTTTTTTTCCATTTTAACCATTTGATTTGGTGTACACATATATTCATATTTTCATTGACCCATCACATGTCCCCTTTTCTGGAATATTTTTAGTCTTTTGCCTGTATTTCTACCAACTTTTCTTCTATCATTTGTTTTTAAAAGGAACTTATTTATGTATTATAGATAGTAAGCACTTTCATACTCATGTAACATATTTTATTTATATAGACTCTATTATTGGATTTAATTTATTAACTTTTTAAAAGATCCTTGCATCTATATCTGTGAAAGATACTGTTTCTAATTTCATTTCCTTATAAGATCATTTGATGGTTTTGAAATCAAGTTTGTGCTTTCCTAATAAAGTGAGAGCATCTCTCTTTTATTTCTATGCACTGTAAGGGTTTGTGTAAGATTGATGTTATTTCTCCTGTAGATATTTGGAGACATTCTCTGGTGAAACTGAATCTGGAAATTTCTCTCTGGGGAGAATTTGAATAATCATTTTTTGAGACAGAATTTTGCTCTCATTCCCCAGGCTATAGTGTAATGGCGAGATCTTGGCTCACCGCAATCTCTGCTTCTCGGGTGCAAGCGATTCTCCTGCCTCAGCCTCCCGAGTAGCTGGGATTACAGTCATGCACCACCACACACGACTAATTTTGTATTTTTAGTAGCGATGGGGTTTCTCCCTGTTGGTCAGGCTGGTGTCAAACTCCTGACCTCAGGCGATCCTCCCGCCTTGGCCTCCCAAAGTGCTGGGCTTACAGGTGTGAGCCACAGCGCCCAGCCTTCAATTTTTTTGAATATACATATAACTAGTAAGAATTCTAATACTGTTTCTCTTGTAGTTTTGGGGGGATTTGTCCATGTCATCCTAATTGTCAAATGTATTGGCATAAAGTTGTTTTTTCAGTAACTTGTTATTATATTATTGATGTCTGTAGAGTCTGTAGTGAGATTTTTTTTCATCATTGTTATTGACAATTTGTATATTTTCTTATTTTATTTTGATAAATCTTGCTAAGGGTATTTGATTTTTTTTCTCTTTTTTAAATCATGACCCTTTCTCTTATTTTATTTATTTTTACTCTTTTATTATTCATTTTATCTGTCTACATTTATTAGGTTTAAAATTCTGTTCCCAGAATGAAGCTTCACATCAATAATATTTAGTCTTTCTTATTATTATTTTTTTATTTATTTTTTATTATTATTATACTTTAAGTGCTAGGGTACATGTGCATAATGTGCAGGTTTGTTACATATGTATACTTGTGCCATGTTGCTGTGCTGCACCCATCAACTCGTCAGCACCCATCAACTCGTCATTTACATCAGGTA
>NW_012107875.1:205314-236089 GCF_000951045.1 Mandrillus leucophaeus | reverse complement strand
TTTTTTTAAACAGGAAACTAAGGCTACAAGTTTTTCTCTAACCATATGTATCTCTGCATCCCACAAGTTTTAAAATGTTGTATTTTTATTTTTATTCACTTAAAATTTTCTAATTTGAGTCTTAGTTTTTCTCATTTATAAATTATTTAGAAATTCCTTAATTTCAAAGTAAATGTAAATATGCTGAATTCAATTGTACTGTGAAACATTCTGTGGATAATTAATATAATTTTAAATTATTGAGGACTTTTTATTAATAATTTATGGTATAGTATATTTTGTTAAATAGTCAAAACACGATTAAAATGATATAAATTATGTCTTCCAAATATACATTATTTTATGTTATTCAGTTATATAAATTGAGTTTCTAATTAAAATATATATTCATTATTGCCATTGTTCATTATAAGTCTATATTCTAATTATGTTTTGTCTTATTACAGTACATGCTATTATGATAGGTATATTAGGATCTTATTATTGTGGATGTTTAAATTTCTCTTTAATTTTGTCAATCATTGGTTTTTGTACTTTGAAATAATGTTACTGGGTATATACATATTTAGACTCATAATGCATTTCTTCTGAATGTTTTCCTTTTTATTAAGATATATACTGTTTCTGTACTCATCTTTCTCAAAGTACTTTACTATCTTCAGTTATGTTTCTTTTAAAAAGTACTCCTTTTCACATTTTGCTTTTTAAAGAGCCATCTATTGTGTTTATTAATTTTAATTTCTAGTATTGTCTTCACTCTAAATTATCTTTTAATCATTTTACATCTTTTTTCCTCAGTTCTATATTGTTTTTAATACTTTCTCTAATTATAATTCAATGTTTTTCTTCCATATATTTTATTATTTCCTAATTAAATTTGTATTATTTTGAAAAGCTAATTTATAGTTTTCATCTGCTTGTGAGTAGGCTTTTCAGGAATTTTAAAATATTTTTAAAGGATATTATTCAGCTTCTTATGGTCTTTTGGCTTATAAATACTTTGGAGGAAACTTGGCAGTGATTCCTTCCCTGCTCGTTCTATGTGAAATTAATTTGTCTGAATTATTAGAAGAAAGAAACAGGAATAGTATTTAGTCTTCATTAAAGTTGAAAGATATGGCTATCTATTCTCTGAGATGGCCTCTTTTTTCCCACTCCTACATCTGACTATTTTCTCTCTCTCCCATTTCTATTTTATGTATCTGAAATTTAAAAGCAATATATATTAGTTTTTCTCAGTATATGACTTTGTTCTGGAAGACAGCTTCAGTTTTTAAATTTTGTTTCAGCCCGTCATGGACGAAGAGGGCATGTGGCCTGTCATAACCCCTAGCACAGGGTGATCATACATACTTTGGGAAATCCTCTCTCTTTAAGTGTGGACGTTAACTTTGACTTGTTTTCAACCAATAAACTATCACCAAAAAAAAAAAAAAAAAAAAAAAGATAGTGTGATGCCATCCCTATGATTGTTACATTATTCAGAACTCCATCTTGGTAACAGGCTTGCTCTAGAGACTTTCTACCCTACCTGGTATAAAATGAGAGGCCATCATTAGGGGCCCATATGACAAGGAACTTGGAGTGACCTCCATGAGACCACCAGCAAAAAGCCAGGGTATGCAGTTATACACCTACAAAGAAATGGATTCCGCAACAACCAGAGTAAGCAGAGAAACAGTTCTTCCCAGTAGAGCCTCCAGATGAGAATGCAGATTGGTTGACATCTTAATAGCTGTCTTCTGAGGCTTTAAGTAGAGGATCACAGTAAGCTATATCCAGAATCCTGACATACAGAAAATGTGAGATAATACTTATGTGTCATTTTAAGTCACTAAGTTTCTAGTAATTTATTACATAGCAGTAGAAAACAAATACAAGCTGCTTCTGGTCTTGCTTTGGAACCCTGTCAATTACCTGTGGATGTGTAAAAACCCTTGCAGTTTCAGCTATTATTCAATAACTGCCCTTTTGCACTTTCTAGTTGAATGTCTTTAACTACTTTTCACATTGTTTTGTTCTCAGCTCTGGCAGCATCTTTCTTCTTTCCCTGCTCATATAATGTATTTCCTCAAGCTGTAGGTAATTTTTCTCTACCTATTATATTTTGGAGTTTATGTGGGTACCATTGCAGTTGGCTTTGTTTGTTAAGTTATGCATAGATTTTTTTGATTATGTTTTCCTTTTGCTCTGTCTGTTCTTTTAAGGGATTGGAGGAGATTTTAAAAACTATGTCACGTTGTCATCTTCCAAGAATTTCTTTATCACATTGTTAAAATTTACTGGATCTTGCCAAATTGTTCTCTAGACTGGTGTATTCTTTAAATCCATGGAAAACGGTTCCAATTACTCAACATTCTTGGCAGTAGCAGAAATTGTCAGCTCTTAATATTTTAGTCAGTTTGCTAGATTTGACGTAGTGTCTAACTGTGGTTACGTTTGCATTTCCTTGGTTACTATCTTTATAATCCTTTTTTTCTTAAACTTCATAAATTGCTTTTTATATTCTTTATTGTCTTTTTGGGGTGACCATTTTGCCTTTTATTAATCCTGGTGATTATCTGTTTTGGAGACCAGTTTTCTATTGTTTTTACTCATTTCAAAATATCTTTGCTAAGTCTTTAGCTTCTATATAGACAAAAATATTTTATGCAAAAGATTATTATGATGTAATTGTATTTATTATTATTTTTTCTTTTTTTGACTTGTCCTGTTTTCACCCTCTTTAAGACACCTCCTGAGGTCTTTACTGATATCCTTTCTTCCAAAATTTTAAAATTGTACTTTTCAAATTTAGGTAATCAAATCTAACTAGAATTGATCCCGGTCCATGGAGCAGATATTTATTTCTTTATAAATATAGTTTTGTTCATACATTGTATGCATGTTGTTTGATTCAGCTTCCGACCCAATAAAGTTTGCTATCAGTAGTAGTAATTTTGAGACAAATTAATATTTTACATGAAGAAAATTATGATTGGCTTCTTTAATTTTTTCCTATTCTTATATATTTGAGTTTTTTTGCTTCTGTGAAATTACTGGCTTGACCATATAATGTTGAATATTTATAATATTAGTAAAAAAATGTTGCTTTTTGAGTTTAAGGAGAGTATTATAAATATTTCAAAATTAAGTGTGAATTATACTATATGTATATTATCATATCAAATGTAATATAAAGAACATTCCCATCCATTCCTGGTTTCTTCAGATTTTTAAATAATAAATGATAATTTATTTTTTATTAATTTTCTGCATTTTTAAGATAATCATTTGAATTTCTTTTTCACTTTATAATTTCATAAATTAGTCTGGTGAGTTTTAAAGTAGAAATTAGTTCTTGAGAAGTGAATTTGTTGTTCAAGATGTGCTATCATCGTTGACGTAGGATGACATATTGTATATTCTTTCTAATGGACTTTGCCTTTTAGATCAATTGCAGTTTCAGAGCAAAACTGAAGAAAGCACAAACAATTCCCATACACTTCCTACCACCCCATTGCCCCACATGCACCCTTCACTTTCAACATTCCCTATCAGAGAGCTACATCTGTTTTAAGTGATTAATTTACATTGACACATTATCACTCACAGTCCATAGTTTGTATTAGGGTTTATTCTTGATGTTATACATTCTATGGGTTTTGATAAATGTATTATGACAGGTATGCATCTTTAATAGCATCATCCAGAGTAGTTTCATTGCCCTAAAAGATCTCTGTGTTCTGCCTATTAGTCCCTTCCTCTGTTTTCCCACCTTGGCAACCACTGATCTTTTAATTGTTTCCATAGTTTTGCTTTTCCAGAATGTCATATATTTTGTATAATACAATGGATAACCTATTTTTTATTTTTCTGTTTACTTGTTCACTATCTGTGGTATGCTTGTGTACTGGAATGTTGACAATATCTTACATTTACCTATTTGAGCTTTCTCTAGGCTATCCTACTTCACTCTCATTTTTATGTCCTGGACATTTAATAGGATATTTTTAATATATTTTTTAAATAGTAGACTTTAAAAATAGTTTGACCACAGATACGGTTTGCTTAAATATTATGTTGTTTACCTATTGTTTTTGATCTTTATTAAAAGAAATGTTTTATGCAATCTTTTCAGATTTGCTTATTTAACACAAAATATTGTTATGCCAATGGACTTTGGATTCTTTTCTTTTTATTTAACTATTGTAAACACTGCTATTATGAACCAATTTATATCTACCTCATTTGCAGATATGCAATAATTTCTCCTGTTACGTACTTAAGAGTTGAATTGTTGGTGTATGCACTATGTGAGTGTTTAGCTTTGCAGGATAATTCCAAATTGTTTCCTAAAGAGAGTATTTTAGTTCATAGACATGTAACCTGTAATATATAATAGAGGACTTTAAACACAGCCTCACTAACATCTAGCATGGTCCAAATTTATAATTTTGCCATTACAATTTATTCAATAATGTGTTTAAAGTGCTTGTTTACTATGGCCTTTGTTTACAATATCCACGCTAACTATTTTTAAACTCAATGATTTCCTATCATTCTCTTTTCATTAAGGATTATGTCCTTCAATAAGCATTATATCAAGGATTCATACATAGGACTGGTCTCACACATGATAACTTTAGTGTTTTTATATTAAAATGTATAATAAAATTTACTCCCTTGAGCATAGTTAGATATTTCACATTGTTTATTAAATTAGTCCAGTGGGCAACATGGAATGAATTATTTAACTAAAATTTTATAAATCATATTAATGGCCATCTTTACTAGATTTCCTAACACTTTGTTTGTCCAAGAGCAATAATGAGGGGCCAGATTGATCACAATATTTTAATAACTTGTCTAAGAACATAAAATTAGTTTGTTGCAGAAAAATCTGATCTCACATATGGCCAATGTGAAGCTTCTTTGGCACTTTACAATGTAATCCTTTCCTTGACCTTTGAAGCATCCCCAAATGATGTAAATTTCTCAATAAGAGTTTGTTTTCACTGTTTGACTCACCAAAATGGTACCTTGAGCTCTTTGGCTTGCAGGGCTATTTTGTTTAAATACTAGAGCTACTCATCAACTATTCTGTAACGGCCAATCACAGAAAGTCACTTATTAAGTAAGAATTTATTTTAACTTACATAATATAAAATTTAAAAAGCTCTTTCAAAGTGTTTGAGTAAAACTTGAAAGTGTGTAAACTCACTAAACATTTCAAACAATCTTACAGGAAACAACAATGATGGAGACTGGATATTATGAAAGACATATATACCCACTTTTTATTTTAAATATATTTTTTATCACAGAAATGTTAGGTCTAGCCTGAAGAAAATTTTATTTTTGTTCCACATAAATCTGCATTTGCATATTAGTATGAGAGTTTAAGGGGGTTTATTCTCTCTGCTTTTTCAGTAATAGATAAATAGTTCCTTAGAGACGTTGTGAAATGTATTGTCTTATAAAAAGCACATTAATTTGCTGCCCAGTTTACTTTTATTCTCATAGCCCTAGGCTACTTTACTATGAATTGAGAATACTTGATTTTCTTAATACTAAGGGTCTGTTATAATAAGAATAATTATAGAACATGAAGTCTTGTTCATGTATCATTTATTTCAGAAATCATAGACATGTTTCAAAAGTACAGTAAAACAATTTCATAGAACATTAAAGTGGAAACAAACTATAAAATTAACAGATAGTTTCATAAATAACATGTTGTCTTCATTCAATATGGGACTACATAATGGTTTAAAAATGTTAGTCAATATTCATTACACATCTTCATTTTTAAAAACTCTTCCTTTTATAACTTGAAAATACATGTAATAATATGATATGCCAAGATATTTTGTATCTGAATTTTCTTTTTACGTAATCATGTCCTTTTACTCATGCACATAATTGCAGGAATTTTTGTTTGTTTTTATTTTGCTAAATGTGTTTGTGGATATATTACTTTTTAAAGAAATATCTAGGGTATATGCAAAAAAAAAAAAAGATTTGCATAATCAAATATTTCTAGGAAGTGCTGGATAAAATCCAGACATAGTTGAACAATGAAGTTCTTTATTGGCACATTGATAAAAATCTTTATTAAGCGATTTAAATCTTTATCAGGTAGTTAATATATGTGAAACTTCAAAAATAGACTATAGGATGTAGCAATTTAATCTCCATAAGTTATTTAATCATGTGACATTACATGGGATTTGGATTTTTTTGGAACACCTTTGAGAAATCATGTGCTATATATGACAGTTATTCTAAATAGTAAGTAATTTTATGCTAAATTGCATTGTTATCCAGGATGTCAAGGATTTTAAACCTGATTTTTGTATTATAATCTAATCTGCTTTGTGTTATTCTCCACTGGAGATACATATATATACACACACACATACACACACACACACATATGTATGTATGTCTACATATGTATTCAACATATATGTGTGTATACACACACATACATATATATACACATAGAGAGAGAGAGTTTGTTTTTAGGAAAATGTCATGAATTTCCCATCCTTAAGTTACGTTATAAACTTTGGTTTATCCTGAAATAATAGACTATATGGATTGTTGAATATGTGTAAGGTTAGTTGCATGCTATTCGGAGAGCAAAGACATTTATGAAAAGGGGCTATGGTTCAATTAGTTATTTTTCTAGATTATACATTGACTAAACTTAATATTTGTGTTTTGGAAATAAACCTTTTTGTTTTAGAATAGTGTTAGACTTCCATAAAAATTACAAAGATAATACAGAGAATTATTACATATTCCACACCCAGTTTCCCCCTATTATTAATATTTGACGTTTATATGCTACTTTTGTTACAATTATGGAACCAGTATTAATACATTATGACTAAGTCCATTCTTCGCTCAGATATTCTTAGTTTTTAGCTATTGTTCTTTATTTCTTTCAGGATTTCATCCAGGATATCACATGCCATTTGTTTGTCATAGCTCTTTAGACACCACTTGTCTGTGGCAATTTCTGACTTTTCTTATTTTTTTTTTATGACCTTGAGAATTTTGAGGAATACTGGTCAGGTATTTTATATTTTTCTCATGATGAGAGTGGGATTAAAGTACCATTTTCATCATCTCATGTATTAAGGGTACATACTATCAAAATGACCTATCAATGTTGATGTTGAACTTGATGATTTAACTGAGGTGGTGCTTGCTAGATTTCTCTATTATAAAGTTACTCTTCTTAAACCCATTTTCTACTATAATATTTGAGTGGAGGTCACTATTGCACAGCACATACTTAATGAATGGGAAATTATGCTCTTCTCTCTTGAGAGCAGAACAGCTGCATAAATTATTTGGAATTCTTCTGCATGGGAGATTTATCTCTTCTCCTGTACTTATTTTAGTTAATTAATATCAATACAAACTAATAATTGTTTCATATTTTCAGTTATAATCAATATTATGTTATTCATTTGTTTCTCAAACTGTTGGCCATTCTGAGATCTTTCTGTTGACTCTTATGTCTCTTTGACTATACTACACCATTGTGGATTTTCTTCCTCTTCCTCCAGGCTTAGAATTGGCCATTTCTCCGAGGATTCTTGTTCCTTTTATTTTAGAATAAATCTAGAAAGCTAGATCAGAGTGCTTATTGCCACTGCAGCCTCTTTGCTTTGAGGCCCTTTTAGCTGATAGAGCAAGAAAATATACGTGTATACTATTGAGTCTATGTACACATATTCTTAAATATTTCTATATGTAATCATCTGTATTTATATTAACTAAACCTGATTTAATACAATATCTTCCACTCGAATCCACTACCACATGGAAAATTCTAGCCTACTGCCCTTCCTTTTCTATAAATTCCCACCATCCATCATCCATTTACTTAATTATTTAGTATAGATGCACATTAGTATCAGGATTGTTAACCCCATACACCGTGGGAAAAACTTGAATAGTGATTATGTGTAGCCTTTGTAGCTTTTTTGTTTGTTTTGCTTTTATACTTACAAATTCTACACACTTCTAAAGAAAACCAGGCTAGTACTTATTTCCCCTAACCACTTCAGAAAAGTTATTTCATTCACATGTAAGTCAGATTGGTATGTTACATTCTTCACTCCATGTTGGAATCCTCCAGTCTTGAAAGAGATTTTTTAAAATTTGTGTTCATTAATGTTCACTCTTTATACTGTAAAGTTCTGTGACTATAAGCAAATACATACTGTTACATAGCCACCAGTATAGTATCATATGGAATAATTTCACCACCCTAAAAAATCCTCTTGTACTCCACCTATTCAAATCTTCCTTTTTTACCTTAAACTCCTGACAACTACTGTTTTTGTACCATCTATATAGTTTTACTTTTTCCACAGTGTCATATAGTTCCAATCATATGGTAGTAGCCTTTTCAGACTTACTTCTTTCACTTAGCAATGTGCATTTAAAAGTTTTCCATGCCTTTTTGCATGATCTTGATAGATCATTTTTTTGACTCTGAATTGTAATCCATTGTATGAATGTAGTACAGTTTGTTTATCTATTCACCTACTGACAAACATCTTTCTTGCTTCCAGTTCTTGGCCATCACAAAGCTGCTAGGAGCATTCATGTGCAGTTTAATGTAGACATACATTTCAAATCAGTGGGATAAATATGTACACGTTCTATTTCCGGTTGTGTGGTAAGACTATGTTTAACTTGATAATAAACTGCCAAACTGTCTCTCAATGTGATTGCACCATTTTGCATCCCAGCTGGCAATACATTTTTTGTTCATTTTTGGATTTTAACTATTCTAATAGTTGTGTAGTAGTATGTCACTGTTGTTGTAATGTACAATTTCTAAATGATAATGATGTTGAACATTTTAAATGTTTATGTGCCATCTGTATATCTTCTTTGATTAAATGTTCATAGATTTGCCCATTTAAAATAACCGAGATGTTGATTTTCTTATTGGTGAGTTTAAACATTTTTTGTATAGTTTGTTAAATGCTCTTTTACTTTTTTTTAAAAAAAAAAATTAGATTCGGGGGGACATGTGCGGGTTTGTTACATGGATATATTGTGAAATGCTGAGGTTTGGGCTTCAATGAAATCCATCACCTAGATATGGTATCCAATAGATAGTTTTTCAACTCTTATTTTCCCTCTCCTTCCCTCCTTTTGGAGTCTCAGTGTCTATTGTTCCCATCTTTATGTGCAAGTCCTTTATCATATATGTGTTTTGCAAATATTTTCTCTCCATCTGTGGCTTGACTTTTTATTTGCTTGCCAGTGTATGTCACACAGAATACATTTTAATTTTAATAAGATCCAGACTATCATTGTTTCTTTCATAAACTGTGCTTTTGGTATTATATCTAAAACTCATCACTAAACAGAAGACTACCTCATTTTTCCCCTATGCTTTACTTTAAAACTTTTACAGTTTTTTTTTTTTTTTAACCTGTTAGCCTGTGATCAATAGCTATTAATTTTTGTGGAAGGTATAAAGTTAAATTGGATTTTTTTCTATGTATGCATAATAAGATTCCAACATCATTGTTGAAGAGACTATTCTAGCTTTGTTGAATTACTTCTGTTTTTCTGTCAACAATGAGTTGACTCTGTTTGTGTAGGTCTTCATTCTGTTTCATCATGTATTCTTTTGCCAATGCCCTTCTGTCTTGATTAGTGTAGCTTTGTAGTAAGTTTTGAAATCAGATTGTATGAGAACTCCCAACTCTGTTCTCAGTATTGTACTGGCTATTCTAGTTGTTATAATTCCAGATAAACTTAAGAATCAGTTTCTTGATACCTTCATAATAACTTGCTAGAATTTTGATTGGAATTTCATTGAACATGTCAATAAAATTGGAAAGAACTGACATTTTAAAAATATTGATTCTTCCAAACTTCAATCATGGAGTATCTTTCCATTTATTTAGAGCTTTAAAAATTTATTTCATAAGAGTCTTACAGTTTTTCATATACAACAGTGTTCTTTTTTTAAGATTTATATCTAAGTATTTCAAATTTTGGTACTATTATAAATGGTATTAATGTTCTTAAAGTTTCAATTTATAATTATTTATGACTGGTATATAGAAAGCAATTGAATTTTGTTTAAAAACTTTACAAGCTTTTAGGTCCAGAAGTTTTGTTTTTGTTTTTGTTTTCAGTATATTCCTTGAAATGATCTACCTAGATATCATGTTATAAAACTAAACAGTTTTGTTTCTTCCCTCTCAATTATTGACTTCTGTCTTCTGATTGCAGCAGCTAAGATACCCAGAACAATGGAAAAGGAAAGCTTCCCTGGCCTGTTTTAGATCTTTAAGGGAGAGGGTTCAGTTTTCCATCATTTCTGTAGGAGTTCTTTATTTCTAGTAAATTCCTCTTCTATTTCTAGTTTCTGAGAGTTTTTGTTTTAAATTGGTATTGGGTGTTGGCAAATGCTTTTTCTGATTACATTGGCATGATTATATGATTTTTTTTCTTCCTTTATAGTCTGTTGATATTGTGAATTTTATTAATTAAATGTGGAATTTTGAACAAATCTTACATAATTAGGATAAATCTCACTTGGCTGTGTTGTATACAGCCTTGAACTCCTGAGCTCAAGAAATCCTGCTGCCTCAGCCTCCCGAGTAACTCAAAGTATAGGCACAGGCCATCAGGCCCAGTTTCTAGCTTTCTTTTGATTAATTACTGTTAGTATAGTATAGTTTTTTCATCCTTTTATGTTTTACCTGATTAGGTTATATGAATATAAACACTTATATAAAATATATACTATTATTATATATAAATGATACATGATATTTAAAGTATATATATTATATATTATTATTTAAAGTGGTTCCTTGTAGACAATATATAGTTGAGTCTTCAGCAGGTCTGACCATTCCTGCTTTTGTTTTTAAGGTTACTCTAATTATTACTTGGCATGTTCTAATTATTATAGTTACAGAATTACACTAGGTTGGGGAAGTGTAAAAATCAATCTTCCTTCAGGAAAACAAAATTCACTCTATGCATTCTACATATTAAATATTTTAGTGTAAGAAAGTTGCTGTTTTCATGGTCTTTGGAAGAGCAGAGGAAGCAATCAGGCACTCAAATCAACTTGTAGCACCAAAGTTGGTGCTTTCCTATATCTCATAAAATGCTTCTGAAAGTCTGCAGAATCTCTAAAATGCTCATATTAACTATCTCAAAGGGCAGCGGCAGAGTAGCTGTTTCTTAAGTCCTAACCAGAAAGCTCTTGTGAATCTTAATCCTGCCCAAAAGTAAGCTTGCTACTGCCACTGGGGAAAATATGGATCCTTTTTTCTTAATATCTTTCAAATCTCTAGAGATTTCCTCTTCCTGGAAAACTCCAATTCAGATAAATATTGGAAGGCAGATTAAGGGAACTGCAAATTCTCACTCTCTTCTATACTGTAATAGATAATGTATCCTGATAGTTTGAAGAAGTAGACAAGTGTCATGATATATAATATGCATACAATTTAAAATAATTACTCTTGAGGTTTAAAATCTGATTTAGGAAACAAGAAATAATTACATTTAATAATTATAAAACATCAGCAAATGCAGATGTAGCATATTTCTAATATAATTTAAATCTCACAGTAGACTGTAAGATTTAAGGGTATGATGGTTATGTTTGTTCATTTTTGTATTCTCAAGCCAAACATATTTCTCTGGCACCTTTATTTATGTACTCATTAGATGTTTGATCAATGAGTCAATTTTGTAGTGAATAAGACTTCTCTATTGGTAACTTAAATTTAACACAATCTTCAAACAACTCTTTTAGGGTTAAAGAGATTTTTTATATTACAGCATTTGGATCAAGGATTTGAATACTCCCTAAGGTCTCCTATGGACTTTAAAAGATAAACTGGGCAGTTTGAAATCAAGTCTAAATGAGCAACAGGTTGCCATCTACTTTCTCATATAACCTTGCTCTAATGTGTTCAGTTAACTAGAATTGGTGAATTTTTTCTTTGCTTTGTATATTTTATTTGAGCCATTGTTTTAATGAGCATTTCTAATTTTCGTATTTGGTTTTAGGTATTTTTTTTCTTATTATATGTTCTTCCCTGGTTCGTTAATTTTGAGGATGTATTCAAAGCCCGAATGAGGAAATGAAATAGTGCTCTAGCTTTCTTATAATGTAAGATATTTGGAAATATAGCCTAAGTTGATGAGCACAAAGTGTTGGAATGATGTGAAATAGACTGGTACCAAATGAAATTGGTATAGGGAGGAGTGAGAGCCACCCTGAGCTTTGGAAAGGAAGTGAAGCATGATGGAAGTTGATGGAAGGTAATGGAGAAAAGAAGGGCATTAGCCAAACATTACCAAGGTGATTACCACACTCTGGTGAAAATCATTCAGTGGAAACACTTTTCCCCATCTATTTCAATTTTCCATGCAATTGGTCATCTGACAGCTGCAGTATAGCCTTCCAAGTTCCTTACTAAAGAGGGTTTTCTGAATGATTTCAAAACCATATTAGCAAGGGTCAATAAACAAGAAATTAAAGTTGCTCTGTTACTAATCTGTGAAAATGATGTTGTAGCATTCATGATCTCTATTTATAACAAGTTTAGAACTGTCTTTCCTTATTTTAGGGTCTGTGTTCAGTATAGGGATGATATTTGCTGCCTAAATAGTTTTAGATAAAGTCCCACAATTTACGGTGAAAATAGAAATATTTACATGATATTCTAAGTTTTGTAAAAATCAGTCAGAGGAATTAGGAAAGCTGCCTCCAAGCAAGAACAACTGATGGATTATTTTGTATTAGTGGAGCTGAATTTACCTGTTACATAATACTTTTGATGAAGTATGAAGTTATATAGGGAGTTTTGTACATCAATACCATAGACCATAACTGTCTCTTTGCACTTAGAATTGGCTACATGCAATAAATAATTACTTACGCTATTAATATTTCCATTGATCACTGATAGATGGCTGGATCAAGTAGTACTTTAAAGCAGGTTTTCAGACTAATATTGATAATTTGAATTTTTATTTTCTATATTTGGCAAGATCACATGTATGTAAGCTTTGTGTATTCTATCTCATTTACAAACATCTCTTTATGTAGAAATAACCCTCCAAAAGGAATATGGAAAAAGTCAAACTATAAAGAAATTTTGAAAAAGATTCCAAAGTGAGTGTTAAATTTTAGTCACAGAGGTGATCAAGGTTTTTAAATTATTATAGTTCTTCCATTTTTGTCGTCTCCAGACCTATATGGACTCCACACACACACACACACACAAAAAGCCACTTTTTTTGAGGAAAAAAAAATAGTAGTTCACATTGTTTCTGGAGAAATTTAGAATTCCTAAATATTTGTGGGTAATTGAAGTTGTCTAGTAATTCTTTAATATATTTCCATTGAGAGTGTGATGCTGAGGTATTCCCTGTATCTTCTTCGAACAATGGGACGGAATGGCATACAGCAGAAATAATGCTCTTAGTTTCTGGCTTGGACCAGAAGCTCTCTCTTCCTGTTATTAGAGCCCTATGTCTCCCTGTGAGTAGCTCAACTACCTTCCTGCAGAGATATGAATCTTGGGGAGCACACAGAGAGGAAGAGAGCCCACAGGTAAGTCCAGCTTTTCTGTCATCATCAGCAGAGAACTAGGCATGTGAGAGAAGTTATATTAGACTCTCCAGACCACACCACACATGAATGTCACCAAGTGACACTGGTCGGTGCTACATGAAGCAGAAAAATCATCCAGTGAGAATTTCCAGAATGCTTGGCCTACAAAATTGTGAGCTATAATAAAATGATTGTTGTTTTAAGTCATTAGGTTTTAGGGGAAGTTTCATGTACAGCAGCAAGTAACTAAAAATGTTTCTCTTATTTTTTCTCCAGAAGTTGCTGAGGAAATACACAAAGCCTAAATTAGTAATCTATTGCTGCATAACATATTACCCCTCAACTTAGCAACTTAAAAAAAAACAGTGTTGTCTCATGGTGTCTATGGATTAGGAGTCCAGATGAGGTTTCCATGGGTCCCAGGACTGGGTCTTCTGAAGGCTACAGTCTAGGTGTTGGCTGGGCCTGAAATCAGTTTAAAACTTGACTACTTGACTAGTGGTAGATACATTTTAAATTTGCTTTACAAGTTGTTCACCAGAAATAATTCCTTGCTGATTGCTGAACTGGGGCTCAGTTCCTCCTGAACTTACGGCACAATGTTTTCCTTGATTTTTCACCAAATGGACATCTTCCAAATCAGGCAGCTCACACTGGCTTCACTGGAGCCAGCAAGAGAGTAGGCAAGAAAGAGTTTAAGAAAGAGGGTTCCAAAAATCTGCAAGTCTTAGTCACCTGTAACATAATATCAGTAGTGTCATCCCATCACCTTTACTCTCTTCTAGTCATTAGAACCATACTACTAGTTTCAGTCCACACTCAAGGGTATGGAATTAGACAAGGGAAATAATACCAGGATGCAAAGATAATTTATGACAATTTTAGCAGTCTGTTTACTACAAATCCTTAGCTTTCCAGAAGTATACAAAATAATTTTAGCCCCTCTTAGGTCATGTAGTTATCTATCAAGATTGAGTTACTCAAATAACCTGGCATATTCTATGATTTCTCAGATTAAGTGTTCAATTTAATGTCAATAATCAATCAAGGATATATTTTATCTCTTTTAGTAAGAGTTTCCTTCTTTGGATTTAAAAAAAAATCTATTAAAGTTTTAATAGAGTCTCTTACATGTGATAAGTGTTTAATAACTGAATGCATGGAGAAAAGAAAATTATGCACTACTCAAACATATATTGGTAGACATTGGATATGTTTAGACTTAAATGACACTTTTCACTTAAAATAACTGAAAGAATTTTTTGTATTAATTAACTCTGATAGATATGTATGCTTATTATCTTCAGCTGCCCTCTTCGTGATGACGTCCCGTCTGCATTAGCATGATTTACTCAGCTGGCCCAAAGCCAGGCTACCTGTGTTCCAGACTGACTATGCATTTAACTGGATTTGTAAATTTGAAAGTTCTTTTTCTATGCTATGCCTCTGTTTTCTCATCCCACATCCATATCCTCAATTAAATATATCAACAAAGCTCACTATTATTAACTCAAAATATATTCTTAATCGAACCATGCCCATTGTTTCCATCACTATTTCTATGTTCTAAACCACCATACAGTTTGGTTTAGGTTATGTCAAAGACCTTCAGACACTTCTCTTGACCTCCACCCCTACCTTGGGCAGCAAATATGCCTTAGAATATTTGTCAGCTAATGTCATTTATTTTCTTGGAAACTTCCAGTAACTTCTTTTCTCATTCAGAATCACATTCAAATTCCTTAACATGCCATTCTGCAGTCTGGGTGCTTTTTTGCTCTTCGTTGATCACCCAGTGTACATTTCCAGTTTGCAGCATTTCATTTGTCAATTTATTTGCCTAGAGTAAAGTGTAGTGTGATCCACTCACTTCCTTTTAAAAATTTCTGTGCAAATGTCAATTTATCAGGGATTTGTATCCTTGGATTTCTCCATCTGCCCTCCTTATTTCATTTATTTTAAACGAATCTCTCATGATTGGTCATTTTATGTATCTTGTTTATTTGCTTATTATTTGTTTATTTTTACCCAAATATAGGCTCTATAAATAAGGAGCAGTATCTGTTTTGTTCATTGCTTATGAAATAAATATTGTATGGATGAATAAATTTATATAGCTAAATATAAAACAATAAAGATGCATAAAGGAAGAGATAGCTAACTTGGCAAAACCATGTACCATTTGTTCTGACTAAAAGAGCAAAAGTGATTTTTTATTATAATATTGGAAGTAATCTGAATCAAACTCTTAAAAGCTAATTATATAATCATAATAATACCCTTTTGTCTTTTTTATTAATAATTCTCATGGACCATAGAGAATATTGGGATTTATAATATTCAGAATGACACACATTTGTAATATAAATTTGTATAAATTATTCTAATACGATAGTTAGGAAAGTGATGCCCTAATACATAATAATATGTTAGGACATTTGTAAAAATTCCTCTGATTCTTAAATTAACATAATACATTATACAGATGATATGACTTTTTGCAATCTTAATAGCACACATATTAAAAGTAGCATTTCAATTGTGCACAGTCTAAATGGATGTTTTACTTTTGTTGCTGTTTTCTTTTCACACTGTGTTCATATGTATTAGTCAAGCTAGCCTACATCTTGTATTTTTCTAGTGACATGAAAAGTCTTTAATTTTCCTTAGTAGTTTGGAACGAGACAATTAAGAACCACAGGAATCAAGTATCTTACTCTCCAAGGATAGTAAAGAAGAACTATAATTTGACAAGTAAGGAAAGCTAGTTAAAGGACATCCCACAGGTTTGATTAAAACTTTCAAGATTAAATCTGTTCTCATGTCTGTATGAAATTGTCATTAAAAAAAGAACTGCCCTTTCTAGGGTGTGATTACACAAAGAGTTCTATAATTTTACATGCTATTCAAATCCTGTCATTCAATAATACATCTCTGATTTAAAGAAAAACACACTTGCACTATGAGCATGTGGGAAAAAATATTATCTGTATAATATAATTAATAGCTAGTCTAAAGATCAGGGATCAGGATGCATGCTGATATTTCAATCTCAAATACTCTATATCAAAGACGGACTGCTCAATATTTCTTTCATGTAAGAAGTTTATGAGGTGACTTAATAACTTAGCTGGTAGTGCAAGACCTTACCGTGTGAAATATCTGGCAATGCTTCACTTCAGATATATGACTATGGCCCTGCAACACAGTGTGGCTAGAGAATGAGATACGGTATTTAAGTTCATCCTCTCACTAGTGCTTGTGCAAGTGAAAATAATTACTTCTGTTACATTTTGACCTTTTTCCTGGTTAGCATTTGACTTTCCAGTAAATGAAGTGGTATATATCTTAGAAGAAACTATAATTGGTATTATAATGGCTTCTTAATCTCAAGTTACCTGGCCTTTGGTGTTCAGCAAGTCAAATTAATGGAATTTATCTAAAGGATTCAGCTCGGATACATCATAATCCATCTTCCAGAGCAATCAACTTAAGACACTATTATAATTATGCAACTGTAACATCAAATTACTGAAAACTCATAGTTTGGGAAACCAAACAAAACTTTATGTAATAAGGCCTCCTTCATTTTATAATTTTGCCATCTTTCTGTTAAAAAGATGATAACATTGACCTTCTAACAGTAGAACATACATATTTACCCCCTTGAGATCATGACCAATTTGCACTGCTTATTTGTAATCTTTGTAATGACAGAGCTGAACATTTTTTCGAGGATAATATGTCCCAGGTCAGATAGCCTTTTAAAAAAATATTCACTTTGCCATTATCTCTAACCCAAGCTATCCTAACAATTAGTGGGTATTCTGTCAGACGATGATATATTTCACACTGCCCTGGGACAAAAATGTGCATATTTTGTTTTCATCTGAATACCTGTCCTGGCCAAAGTAATACTGGTGATAAGAAATGAATAGCTTGCAAATAGAGTTAGACTTGGGAGAACATAATTACAGTCAACTTGAAATGCATGTTGTAAAATATGTGTTTAAATGTGCGAAGTGTTTTACAGGACTGTATGTTTCCTTTTGTTTGAAGAATTAAAAAAAACAAATTATTAGCTTATAATGCAACATGATATAACTGTTTCCCTTATATTCACCTATTGTAAGTTCCATTTTTCTATACTTAGGTGAAAGTTATTATACATAACATGCCTGAAATAATCAAAAGAAAGGGAACAAAATTTAGACCATAATCATCTAGGAAAGAACTGTCAAAAATGATGTTTGCTAGTCATTTGAGGCAAAAAAATTAACATGAACATGAATAAGCCAAAACCTATGAAAAGACAAAATTTGGGGGAAAACACTGGCTATTTGCATGCTGGCTTTCTTGTGTTATTGTGGTTTAGAGATATACACAGTGAAAACTAAGTGATTCAGCTAAAGTGATTCTAGCCCAAACACTTGCCAAAGGAAGTATTACAACTACCACCACTGTGAAGCAAGGTGCCATATACAGATTTATAAAACTTAAGATGAGGTGAAAATGCTAAGAAGTAATCTGTCATTAACGATAACACATAGAAATGAAAACCACAGGGTTCCATGGTAAGTGAAGAAAAGTATAGAAAATTAAACTGTGTAAAATTAAATTGCAAAACAGATTTCTGTGTTTTGGATATTCCGTTGGAAAAGAGAGACTGTCTCTTCCTCTTTACATTTATGTGCTCATTTCACATCAATTGCTTACATTAAAAGAGAAGAGCTTTTAGCATTCTAGGAAAAGTAGTCTCAGTTCTCAGCTTTAGGAGATCACATAAAATTGCCCTCCACAAAATAATTTGTTCAAAATTCCCTTCTGTTTCTAAACCTTTCTTGTATTATGTTTTCTTTCTGCCTAAATGGCGTTCTTTAGAAGTATTATTTGTTAAGGCATTTAGGTAATAAACTCATTTACTTACTTTTTTTTGCTTAAAACATCTGTATTTCATTTCCATTCATGAATGTTTAGCCACATACCTCATTCTAGATAGACATTTATTTCAATTAAGCATTTTAAAGGTATTATTAGATAGTCTTCAGCATATTGCTAATGAGAAGTCTATATAGATCTAATTGTCATTGCTTTGTACGTAATCGGGTTTTTTTCTTGTGCTGTTTTAAAAATTTGATTTTATGATTGGCATTTTGTAATTCCACCATGATTGTATTATTCTCAACAATTACCCCAGGAATGCAATATTCACTTTTAGTTTACTATTTTGCTCTGCAGTGGCAGATCCAGTGGTTTCCACTTAGATCATCCTACCACATAGCCCTTATTCTGTGTGTCTCAGGACCAGTTATCCATTTAACCAGTTGCTGAGTAAGGCTACTTTCAACTATGTATTCAGGAACTAGGAGAAAATCAAAGGGCATATTTATAAATTATCCATATCCATTATAAAACAAGTTCATCCCATGACTTTGCCAATCACTTGGCCTTCATACATTTGATCTGTGACTGTAGATCAAAATGGCAGTTGAGGTATCCACGTATTATTGTAAATTCTTAGCTGTGACCAGGAATCCTGTTTTGTCTGGGATTTTTCCCAGCACAGTTGTCACCTTAAATGCTGCAGAATACATTAGGAAAGTTGAGGAGAAATAAAGTACATATTTGTTTCAGGACATCAAGATTCTTCCTAAAAGTGATTCAGCCTTAATATCATTCAAGAGACTCTGCATGTATGAGCAAGCTCAAGTCTGGAAATTCAACTTGGGACATTGCTTCTCTGTTTTGATGACTTACGTTAGAAATCTTCCACCAGATCTAGATTTTTTTTTTTTTAGTATACAGATTGGGCAATATTTTACTAGATGGTCTACTGATAATAGTGTCAATAGATCATATCATTGAATACCATAATTTGCCCTGTTCCCTATTATTTTATTGAGTATTGTCACTTGTACTCTATGATTCCAGGATCTTATCACCCCAAACCCTAAAACCCAGAAAATTTACTTCAATGCTGACATCTCCACCATAATGTCTGGTTTTTATAATATAGCAGTTTTTTTTTTTTTTGCATTTTCTACAAATGCAAGGACACTCTCTCTCTCTCTCTCTCTCTCTCTCTATATATATATATATATATATATATGCTTGATAAGGCCGTATTACAAGTGCTCAAATTTATATTGTTGGGCTACAGTTGAGCCTGTCACATGTGACAAACACTCAGATTCCTACCCACCTAAGATTCAGTAAATTCTTTTATCTTATGGCCTTGTATCTTAATTTAATTTAAGCCATCATTATAAATTCAGCTTGATCAAGTGTTGTGCTATTTCCCCCTGTTCTAACACTTTTCGTGTCCATTCTCGTACATAATCCCCAAGATTTATCACCCTCCTCCAATGTAACTTTCACAAGTCAAGTCTTTTCAGGGTGTTCAAGAACAGAGAGGCAAAGCACCACAAACAGGAGGAAAGATCACGTTTGTTAAGAGTTTAAGTGTTATATAATTAGTAGAATCTTCCCAACTACATTCAATCCAAATTAAGGCTCCCACTTTCTCTGAAAATAAGAGGTTCTAATTTTCAGTAAGAGACCTAGGGATACTTTGAATTCATGGGCTATAATTCTGCAAACTCTAAGATCAAACTTCAGGTCAGTTTTCAGATCACTGATCCTGTGGTTGCAATAGATAAGAAATCTTACCCAGGCAGTAAAGAAATTGTCTGATCTCTGACTTGTGAATTTCACATCTTGAGTCTGTCATTTTCTTTTCATAAGCTCCCTAATGCAGTAAGACTGGGCTATCCCAACTGTATTTATAATCATTATTTTCTTCATAATATTCTAATACAAAATCCAGTTTGTCTCTAAAAATGTTTATTGGAAAGATGACGAGTCAAATAGTTGGTTTTATAACTGAAACTACCTGTCATGAATTACCAGCATCTTGTTGTCCATTGGCAACTTTTTTATGTTTTTAATTTTAACCAAATAAATAATCTCAGATTTCTATCAAGAGTCCCATTTCTTAACCAAATATTGTATCAGTTATCAATTATTTAAGAAAGCAAACACTGGTGTAAATGTTTTAAATACAAGGACATTGAGTACAGTAAATGAGGCCTTCATACACATTGGAAGGGCTAGAATCTGTTCCTACCAATCTAAAATTCTGATTCATAGGAGGGTACCCAGAAGGTTTAGAAAAACTTCACTTTCATGTCTTCATGTCCAAAGACACTTCTTCTAATTATATGACACTATCCAGAACTCTGCTGGAAAGGAAGTATGAGAAATGTAGTTTTCTGGTTTTTTGATCTTTTATGCTGTTAAAAAGTGCTTCAAACGAGTGAGAAGGTATTGAGTATTAACAAACAACATGTAACAAAAGTCTGTAGGATGGAGATCCTGATAACAGCCCACAGAGCAACCATTAAATTCATGTTTTTACCATCTTCTCTTCTGGTCCCTCTTTGATTGATCTTTGACAATTATTTTTCTTGAAAATTATATATGGATACACGCATACGATCTATCACCCTCACCCATCCCTTTATTTCCCCTATCAATATATTAATAAATATTTAAGCAATTTTAAGTAGTTATAGCTATAAGTTTTCTTTATTTTGGTCTAGAAACTTTGACCAAAAATGTTTCATTTATTTTCATAGCAGTGGTTCCCCTCTGGGATCCTGACTCTGTTCTCTGAGTGATCCTTCCTTTTTCATGAAAAGTTTGCAGCTGAGCAGTTTTATTAAGCTGAAGCGAATAGCCCAAACTGCAGATGCTGTGGTATTCATGGAATCATTACAAGAACGGATTAATAAGGAATATGTGCATGTTGTGGAGTCATTGATATGGAAAGTGATTTATTTTCTATTTTGATTAGAAGAGAGGATAATAAGGAGTTTGCATTCATGTAGAATAGACAACAATTTTAATTTACAGCTTGACCTCAGAGCTAATTTCCTATACTGTGCAACATAGTCCAAAGGTATCTGTGTTGCCTAGACATACCACAGAACAACATGTTGTCCCATCAAATCAGTGGTATCATGCTGATCAGACAGAACATAATGGCAGTAAGGAGGCGCTAGGACACTGGAGACTTGGATAAACAAGTACAATTCAGGGGGTGCAAGATACTCCATGAAGATTCAGAAACATTTCCCATAATTGAAGTGTTTTTAGGGTTTCTATGGTCAGGGTATGATAGGATATTTGTTTCAAAGAAAGACAAATGTTATCCCCTATGCTAGTAGGATTTTTGTGGTTATATTACTACCATGTTTCACACCTATGAATATACCGATTTGCCCCATATACTGGGGAAACGAAAAGCTGCTTGTTTTGATTGGGGCCTAGAGCACGAAAGTGTTTTGCAGCAGGTTCAGGCTGTTGTGGAAGCAGTTCTGCGACCTGAACCACATAATCTGACTGATTCTATTGTATTGGAGGTGAAAGGGCTGGAAAGGATGCAGTGTGGAGTTTATGGCAAGCCATCATATGAGAATCAGAATAAAGGCCCTTGAAATTTTAAAACGTGGCCACGCCATGTGTGGTGGAGAATTCTATACTTTTTGAGAAGCAGGTCCTAATGTGATACTGAAATGAAATGTTTGACCACTAGGCAATAAGCAACCATAACTCTGTGTCTTAGTCTGTTTTGTATTGCTATAAAATAGTACCTGAAACAGTGTAATTTTTATAAAGAAAAAGATTTAGTTCACTCTTTTGCAGGCTGAGACATTGAAGGGCTTTAGTAGTGTGTCGTGACGTTGTGGAGAAAGTCAAAGCAGAAGCAGACACATGCAAATGGGGACCAAATATGAGGAGAAACTTGTCTTATAACAACCTGCTCTCATGGGAACTAATCTATTCCCAGAGAACTAATCTAATCTGTGAGAGTGACAACTCCCTTACTACCCAGCCATTCATGAGGGATCTATCTCCATGACCAAAACACCTCCCACTAGTTCCCACCTCCCAAAGTCACCATATTGAGGATAAATTTTCAATGTAAGTTTTGATGGGGACCAACAAACCATATCCAAACCATACCATGGTAGAATTGTTCATTAGGAGCATAGCTTCTTGGGAACTTCCAAATCATAAAGTCAGATGGACCCAGCAGTACTCCACCATCAGATGAAAATAGTAGATTTAGAATTTGGTCCAAGAGGACCAGAGGGCATGAATAAGCTACATGAGCAGGTAGCCCAGAACTCTGTATCACTTACTAAGGTCTGCATCAACATTTCTCTTCCAGATCCTACCTCTGACCCTAGAGGTCCCATGTGATCAGAAGGAAGAAAATGCAAGAACTTGATTTGGGGATGGGCCAGCTCAATATATAAGTGCAATTTTTAAAATTGCTAGTGATTTTATTACACACCCATCCAGGGTTAACAGGAAAAGCACATAGGAAGAGAAAATCTTCCCAGTGGGTGGAGCTGATCACTTACCTCATGTGGAAGGAAATGTGATTTTAGGTTAGAATATTTACATCCATGAGAGTTAAAAATGGGTGGGGTTTTTAGTTAGAATTCTGCAATGGGAAATTTGAAGTCTGGGGACAGGGATATCTGAGGTACTGTTGAAAAGCTAGGTCTATCACATTAACACCAACTAGAAAGATTCAACTGCAGAAGTGGCACCGAAAAACAGAGTAAACAAAATTACTTGTGCATTTGATGGTGGCACATGAATGGAGTAGACTGCATTTGGGCACAATTGTTATGCATAGGTCCATCAGCTTTGACTTCTACTTATCAAAGTAGTTCTATCTTTTTTTTTTTTTTTTTTTTACCTCTGTATGTCCAACCTGCCATTACTATAGAACAATCTTGAAACACTCATATGACACTACCCTCGAGGACAAATTCCACTTGTTAGCAAGTTGACTAATTGAGCTCCTTTAATCCTAAAATAGTAGTTTATCTTCACTGAGATATATGCTTATTCTGGATATGGGTTTACATTTTCTTCCTGCAGAGCATCAGTCAACACTCTTATCTAGGGACTTATGGCATATCTGATTCACAGCCATGTGATACTGTGCAGCATAGCATCTGGCCAGAGGGCCAGCCTTATAGCAAATAAGTTATGGGTATGAGACCCATGTCCATAAAATCCCTTCATTATATCACACACTGCACTATCCAGAAACATCCTACATCATAGGTCACTGGAAAAGCCTATGGAAAGAAAAGCTGAAGCATCAGTTCAGAGCAAATACTGTGAATGAGTGAGTTGACTTTTTTTGGATATGGTGTATACATTTAATCAAACATGTCTTCCAAATAGGAAAAAAGTGTAGGTCCAAGAACCAACCATTGGAATCAAGTATCACCCCAATTACTGTCACTTTCAATGGTCTATTGGAGGAAATTTTGCTACCTGTCCCCACAACTACTGCCCCTCATAAGAGGCTCATTATTGTCAAAAGATACAGCCTGACGTGAAACTAAAACTATGGCTGCTGCCAAGGCAGTTTGACCTCCTTGTGCACAGGGACCAACAGACAAAAGGAGAATAACCATCTTTGCAAGAGAAATTAAGCCTGAACAGCAGAAAGGCATGCAGAAATATGTATAAAACCCACCTAATCTATGTGGGTACCTTTTGGTGTAATCCCTTGATTAACCGTAACTGTGAAATATATGTGCAGCAACCCCCGGTCGAAAAGAGCTCAGTCCCCTCAGAAATGAAGATTTGCATCACATCACTGGGTGCTGAGGTGATAGCAAAGGGTGAGGGCTATTTTAAAAGGATAGTGACAGAGAGAAGATGAGTATCAATTGGATACTCACACTCAAAAACGATACCCACGATGGATATACTCAGGACCGAAGTCCACCTGTAGCAATGTAGGGGTGTACTTGTTTCCACTAACCTCCCATTTTTACCTTTTTCCATAACAAGTGAGTCCCACAGGAACCATAGAGGAGCTGCTCCCTGAATCTGCATAAAGAACTTGCATAAAGAAGTGGATTTGTGTGGGGTAAACAGTGGACTTTGGCAGTATTGTAGATGTGTTCCTCAGATCTCATCAAGAGTTCTTTCTATGGGGAGTAGAAATGAATAATAGCCCCCGCTAATTCCCTTTTGGTTCTACTACGAATTTCCAGCCAAGGAAATGTTTCCCTGAATTGCTCCCTATTAACGACTGAGCTTGGTAGATTACTTAGGCCAGTCTGTTCCTGGCTAAAACAGATTCCCATATGAAAATTTTACATGAGGATTCCCCATCTGTCTGAAAAAAACTTTGAACTATACTTTTGTCTTGAGGTGCTTCCAATCTGAGTTATTTCTTTATCTCCTTTCACAGACTGAAAGGTCTACCTGACTACTCTTTTTTTTTTTTTTTTTTTTTTTTTTTAATTTACAGTCACTTCCACCTTCCCTTCCCCAAATCATGTCCTGTTTTGGCATCTTCTTCTGTCTTGGTTTCTGCTGCTTGTAAGATCCAAACAGATGCAGGAGAAGAAGAAACTTAGTCATTCGCAAAAGCTTAATGTTGAGATAAAGTTAAGCTAATAGTTAATTCTAGTTAACTGTAACTACTTTAAGCTTGATATGGAAACAAAAAAAAAATGTTTTCGCTCAACATACATAGTAAGACTTTTGAGAAATGGAGATTGATATGGTTTGGCTATGTCCCCACCCAAATCTCATCTTGAATTATAACTACCACAATTTCCAAGTGTTGTAGGAGGGACCTAGTGGGAGGTAATTAAATCATGAGTGTGGATCTTTCTCATGCTATTCTCATGATAGTGGATAAGTCTACCGAGATCTGATGGTTTTAAAAACAGGAGTTTCCTTGCATAAGTTGTCTCTCTTTGCCTGCCATCATCCATGTAAGCTGTGACTTGCTCTTCCTTGCTTTCTGCCATGATTGTAAGGCCTCTCCAGCCATGGGGAACTGTAAGTCCATTAAACCTCTTTCTCTTGTAAATTGCCCAGTTTTGGGCATGTCTTTATCAGCAATGTGAAAAGGGACTAATATAGTATATTTGTACTAGTAGAGTAGGGCATTGCTGAAAAGATACCTGAAAGTGTGAAAGCGACTTTGGAACTGGGTAACAGGCAGAGATTGGAACAGTTTGGAGGGCTCAGAAGAAGATATGAAGATGTAGAAAAGTTTGGAACTTCTTAGAGTCTTGTTGAATGGCTTTGCCCAAAATGCTTATAGGGATATGTACAAAAAAATCCAGGCTGAGGTGGTCTCAGGTGGAAATGAGGAACTTGTTCGGAACTGGAGCAAAAGTGACTCTTGTGATGTTTTAGCAAAGAGACTGGGGGCATTTTGACCCTGCCCTAGAGATTTGTGGAACTTCAAACTTGAGAGAGATTATTTAGGGTATCTGGCAGAAGAAATTTCTAAGGAGCAAAGCATTCAAGGTGTGACTTGGGTGCTGCTAATGGCATTCAGCTGTATAAGGGAAGCAGAACTTAAAAGTTTGAAAAATTTGCAGCTTGACAGTGCAATAGAAAAAAAAAAAATCCCATTTTCTGAGGAGAAATTCAACCTGACTGCAGAGATTTGCATAAGTAGCAAGGAGCCTAATGTTAATCCCCAAGAGCATGGGGAAAATGTCTCCAGGGCATGTCAGAGGTCTTCCCGGCAGCCTCTCTCATTATCGGCCAGGAGGCTTAGGAGGAAAAGATGGTTTCATGGGTCTTGTCCAGGGCTCCCCTGCTCTGTGCACCCTAGGGACTTTGTGCCCTCCATCCCATCCTCTCTAACTGTAGCTGAAAGGGACCAACATAGAGCTCAGGTCATGGCTTCAGAGGTTGCAAGCCCCAAGTGTTGGCAGCTTCCATGTGGTGTTGAGCCTGCATGTGCACAGCAGTCATGTATTTGGGTTTGGGAACTTCCTCCTAGATTTCAAAGGATGTATAGAAATGCCTGGATGCCCAGACAGATGTTTGCTGCAGGAGAGAGGCCCTCATGGAGAACCTCTGCTAGGGCAGTGTAAAATGGAAATGTGGGGTCGGAGCCCCCACACAGAGTCTCTACAGGGGCACCACCTAGTGGAGTTGTGAGAAGAGGACAGCTGTCATTCAGACCCCAGAATGGTAGATTCATGGACAGCTTGCACCATGCACCTGGAAAAGCTGAGGACACTCAATGCCAGCCCATGAAAGAAGCTTGGAGGTAGGCTGTACCCTGCAAAGCCACAGGGGTGGAGCTGCCCAAGATGATGGGAACCCACCTTTTGCCTTAATGTGACCTGGATGTGAAACATGGAGTCAAAGGAGATCATTTTTGGTCTTTAAGATTTGACTGCCACAAATCACAAGTGCCACAAGTGACTCTTGGATTTCGGACTTGCATAGGCCCTGTAAATTCTTTGTTTTGGCCAATGTCTCCCATTTGGAATGGCTGTATTTACCCAATACTTGTACCCCTGTTGTATCTAGGAAGTAACTAGCTTGCTTGTGATTTTACAGGCTCATAAGTGGAAGGGACTTGCCTTGTCTCAGGTAAGACTTTGGACTGTGGACTTTTGAGTTAATGCTGAAGTGAGTTAAGACTTTGGGGGACTGTTGGGAAGGCATGATTAGTTTTGAAATGTGAGGACATGAAATTTGGGATGGGACAGGGATGGAATGTTATGGTTTGGCTGTGTCTCCACCAAAATCTCATTTTGAATTGTAACTCCCACAATTCTCATATGTCATGGAAGCGACCCAGTGGGGGGGTAATTGAATTGAATCATACTGTTCTTGTGATAAGGGATAAATCTCATGAGATCTGATAGTTTTATTAAAAGGAACTTCCCTGCATAAGATCTTTCTCTTTGCCTTCCATCATCCACATAAGATGTGACTTGCTCCTCCTTGCCTTTCACCATAATTTTGAGGCCTCCCCAGCCATGTGGATCCTCTTTAAAGAGGTTTAATGGACTTAAATTGCCCAGTCTTGTGTATGTCTTTATCAGCAGCATGAAAACAAACTAATACAGAGATGCAAAGAGAATCAGTTGAAAAGCTGATTTAGAGTCAATATTTCATTATGCTACCAGACCAATAAAATCAATCCAAGCGTGACTTTTTCTTCTGTATCATTGAGAGCTTTGCTTTTAGGTCATATTACTTAGTAAAAATATGTAATAGACAACTTGTCTCTTAAAAATAAGTGAGTAAAATATTATTTTATTTTTACATTGGCAGTTTAGTTTTATCAGATGTACATGTTATTCAAGGAGTTAAAACAATTTCACATGATGATGGATGGTATTGGAAGCAATTGTGTTTTATTTTTGCACTCTATCACAGCTCCCAATCACTACTCACTTAAATACTGATAACTCTTCCTAGTGAGAAATGCCTACATTTTAAACTTTTAATGTAGAATTCCATAATGTTTTTACTTTTTTTATTATTCTTGAAAGTTGGGTCTTAATTTCTATTGCATAAATCAATAAATTATAAGAATTAATAGAGAAGTAAAAGTGGTCATGCCATTCTGCTTTCTATAATTTTGATCAGAAGGAAATTTACTTAATTTTGTGGTGCTTTTTGTAAAAAAAAGGAAATAAATTTTCAATTATGGGCCTTTTTTCTATGAATGTCTCTAGGCTCTTCATTCCAAATGGATCATAGATTCAAGTAATAAAAACTAAAATTTTCCACTTGCAATAAAAGCTGTCTCCCCTTGATATGGTTTGGCTCTGTCCCCACCCAAATCTCATCTCATCCTCCATGGGAGGGACCCAGTGGGAGGTAACTGAATCATGGGAGTGGGTTTTTCCTGTGCTGTTCTCCTGACAGTTAATAAGTCTCATGAGATCTGATGGTTTTAAAAAGGCAGTTCCCTGGACATGCACTCGTGCTTGCCACCATCTAAGACATGCCTCTGCTCCTCTTTTGTTTTCTGCCATGATTGTGCAGTCTCCCCAGCCATGTGGAACTGTGAGTCCATTAAACGTCTTTCTCTTTATAAATTACCCAGTCTTGAGCATTTCATCATAGCAGTATGATAACGGAGTACTACACCCCTTTTACAAAGTGATGTTTGTCACATGCACAAATGCAATAGAAAAGAGTCTCACTTTTATAAAAAATTATATTTATCTACCTTATGTCTGATATATGCTGTTAAGGTTTTGTACTATTTTTTCTGAAAACATTTTTTCCTTAATATAGGATTTCTATAACATTGCACTATTATTTGTTTATTTTTATATTTTCATTTATTCTGTAGACATTTACTATTCATATAAGTTGCTGAAACTTACACATATTTATAATTCATGTGGTGATCTTTGTTGACTACTTCCTTATCAAATGTAATTAGTGCCTTTTGACTGCCTAAACAAACCCTCCTTGCTTTGACATTTAGACATCCGATAATATGAATATACTCTATGATTCTAGATTTATTTTCAGTCTTCCATGTATACTCTGTGTTACCAACAGTTCGTTATTGTTTAGGACAGAAATATATTGTGGAAGTATTTTCTAAATTTAAAAAATGTATAATCCTAGTTGTACAGTTTGGAAAATATCTGGAATTAAGCATGCTCATGTAACACCACCTTGTTAAAGAAATAATAGAATGCAAATATTACAAGCACATTACTATGAAAGAAATGAGACACAAATACTTTATGCTATATGATATGTTCATTAACTGAAACAGCTAAAACCATTTTATGGAGATAGTAACTTTTAGGAGGAGATGATAGTGACTGGATAGGTACACACACACACACATGCAGGCACGCACAATTTCCTTGCTTGTTCATTTATTGATTGATTGATTTGTTTGCTTACTTTTAGAAATTGACTTTCACATATTTATTTTATGTATATGGAAAATAAGAAGAAGGCAACCACCATGGTCACAAAGCAAATTACACTTACCATATTGATGTATATTTGTAAGTCAAATATTAGGGTATCTAAAAATGACTTCAGGGACCTAGCCGAAATATAGATTCTTAGGCCTTGTCCTCAGAGTTTCTGATTTATTAGGTCTTTTCTGAGGGACAGGAATCTATTTTTCTGTGCTTTTGTTTTTCTTTTATTTATTTTAATAATTTCAACCTTTATGTTAGATTCAGGGGTACAGGTGCACTTTTGTTAGATGAGTATCTTGCATGATGGTGAGGTTTGGGGTGTAATTGATCTCATCACTCAAGTACTGAGCGTAGTATCCAATAGTTTGCTTTTCAAGCCTTTCCCCTTTTAATTCCCTTCTAGAGTCCCTAATGACTTTTTTCCCCCTTCTTTATTTCCATGTGTACCCAATGTTCAGCTCCCACTTAGAAGTGAGAACTTTTGTGGTATTTGGTTTTCTGTTCCTGCGTTAGTTCACTCTGGATAATGACCCCCTGATACATCTATGTTGCTGCAAAGAACACGATCTCATTCTTTTGGGTTCCATTTGTTATTGTGGATAGTGCTGTGATGGATATATGAGTGCATGTGTCAGTCTTTTGGGTAGAATAATTTATATATTTTGAATATATGTTCAGTAATGAGATTGCTGGGTCAAATGTTATTTCTGTTTTAAGCTCTTTGGGAAATCTCCAGATTGCCTTCCACAGCGGCTGAACTAATTTAAATTCCCACCAAGAGCATATAAGTGTTCCCTTTTCTCTACAGCCTCGCCAGTATCTGTTGTTTTTAGATATTTTACTAATAGCTGTTGTGAGATGCTAATAGTCATTCCTGCAGTTGTGAGATGTTATCTCATTGCGGTTTCGATTTACATTTGCATTTCTCGATGATTAGTGATGACAAGCATTTTTCTTGAAACATTTGTTGAAGGCCAGTATGTCTTCTTTTTAGAAATGTTTGTTTATATCTTTTGCCCATTTTTAATAAGGTTATTTTTTTCTTCTTGTTCAATTGTTTAAGGTCCTCATACATTCTGGATATTAGACCTTTGTCAGATGCATAGTTTATGAATTTTTTCTCTGACTCTGTAAGTTTTCTCTTTACTCTGTTTATAGTTTCCTGTGTTGTACAGAAGCTCTTTGGTTTAAATAGGCCTCTTTGGTTTAATTAGACCTTATGTGTCAGTTATTATTTTTCTTTCTCTTGCTTTTGAGGACTTTAGTCAGAAATTCCTTTCCAAGGCTGATGTCCAGAATGGTGTTTCCTAGATTTTCTTCTATTATTCTTGTATTTTCAGGTTTTACGTTTAAGTTTTTATTTTTATTTTATTTT
>NW_012107875.1:180194-202534 GCF_000951045.1 Mandrillus leucophaeus | reverse complement strand
TCTGACAAAGGGCTAATATCCAGAACCTACAAAGAACTCAAACAAATTTACAAGAAAAAAACAAACAACCCCATCAAAAAGTGGGCAAAGGATATGTACGTTTAAGTTTTTAATCCATCTTGAGTTAATTTTTGTATATGGTGAAAGGTAGGCATCCAGTTTCATTCTTCTGCATATAGCTAGCCAGCTATCCCAGCACCACTTACTGAATAGAGAGTCATTTCTCCATTGCTTATGTTTGTGAACTTTGCTTAAGATCAGATAGCTGTAGATGTGTGGCTTTAAGGTTTTTTTTTTTTTTTTTTTCTATTTTGTTCCAATTGTCTATTTGTTTGTTTTTGTTCAAGTACCATGCTGTTTTGGTTACTACAGCCTGATAGTATAATTTGCAGTTAGGTAATGTGATGGCGTTGTTCTTTCCACTTAGAATTGCTTTGGTTATTTGAGCTTTTTTTAGTTCCATATAAATTTCAGAATAGTTTTTTCCAGTTATGTGAAAAATGATATGGGTAGCTTGCTAGGAATAGCATTGAATTCACAGATTGCTTTGGGCACTATGGCCATTTTAGTGATATTGATTCTTTTAATCCATGAACATGAAATATTTTCCCATTTGTTTGTGTCATCTGTGATTTCTTTCAGCAGTGTTTTATAGTTCTTCTTGTAGAGATTTTCAACTCCTCAGTTACACGTTTGCTTAGGTATTTTAAACAACTCCTTGGTTACACGTTTGCTTAGGTTTTGCTTAGGTATTTTATTTTGGTCTGGCTATTGTAAATAGTATACAATGGTCTGGCTATTATAATAGTATTGCAGTTTGTATTTGGCTTTCAGTTTTTATTTGAGTATTATTGATTAATAGAAATGCTACTGATTTTGTACATTGATTTTCTACCCTAAAACCTTACTAGCTTACTACCATTGTTAATCAGTTCCAGGAGCCTTTTGGTGGAGTGTTGAGTTTTCCAGGTACAGAAGCATATTGTCAAAAAAAGAGAAATAGTTCAACATTTTTTCCTATTTGGATGTCTTTTATTTCTTTGTCTTGCCTGATTACACTGGCAAGAACTTCCATTACTGTGTTGCATAGTAGTATTGAAAGTAGGCATCCTTGTTTTATTTCAGTTCTCAAGGGGAATGCTTGAAAGTTTTACTTTACCATGCATGAATGTTGGATTTTTATCCAAAGCTTTTTCTGCATCTATTAAGATGATCATATGGTTTTTGTTTCTAATTATCTTCATGTAGTAAATCACCTTTATTGATTTGCATGTGTTGAACAAGCCTTGCATCCCAGGAATGAAGTATAGTTGATCGTGATGAATTAACTTTTTAAGGTGCTGCTAGATTCAGTTTGATAGCATTTTGTTGGGGATTTTTGCATCTATGTTTATTAGAAATATTGGCTTGAAATTTTCTTTGTTGGTGGTGGTGGTGTGTTTTTGACAGATTTGGGTATCACAGTGACGTGGTATTTGTAGAGTGAATTAGGGAGGATTCTCTCCGCCTCAATTTTTTGGAATAGTTTCTTTAGAATCAGTACCAACTTTTCTTTGTACATCTGAGAGAATTTAGATGTGAATTCATTTGGTCCAGGGCTTATTTTTTGGCTGATAGATTTTTTTTTTTAAATTTTGGATTCAATTTCAGAACTTGATATTGGTCTGTTCAAGGTTTAAATTTCTTCATTACTCAATTTTAGGAGATTATGTTACCCGGAATCTCACCATTTCCTCTACATTTTCTAATTTTTGTGCATAGAGTTGTTTATAGTGATCCATAAGTATCTTTTGTGTATCTATGGGATCAGTTTTAATGCTACCTTTGCCATTTCTGATTATGCTTCTTTCAACCTTCTCTCTTTTTTCTATGTTAGTCTATCTAGTGGTCTATCCTATTTATTAAAATAGCAAATTTTGGTTTTGTTGACACTTTGTATGAATTTGGGGGTCTCAATTTCATTCAGTTCTGCTTTGGTTGAGTTATTTATTTTTTTTCTTCCAGCTTTGGGGTTCATTTTTCTAACCCCAAGTGTTACTGTTTTGCTAGCTCCTGTAGACGTAATGTTAGGTCATTAATTTCAGATCATCCAACTTTTTGAAGTAGGCATTTAGGGCTATAAAGTTTCCTCTTAGCATTGCTTTTCCTACATCCCAGATATTTTGGCATGTTGTGTCTCTGTTTTCATTTATTTCAAGTGTTGTTTTGATTTTTGGCTTAATTTCATTATTTGCCCCAAAGTCATTCAGGAGAAAGTTGTTTATTTTCCTTTTGTTTTTATAGTTTTGCAAGATCTTCTTGGTAGAAATTTCTATTTTTATTCTAATTTGGTACAAGAGATAACTGGTATGATTTTGATTTTTTAAAATTTATTGAGACTTGTATGGCCAAGCATATGGTCAATCTCAAAGTGTGTTTCATGTGCAGATGAGAAGAATGTATATTCTGCGGTAAATGGGTGTAGTATTCTGTAGATGTGTATCAGGTCCAATTGGTTAAGTGCCAAATTTAAGTCAAAAATTTCCTTCTTAATTTTCTACCTAGGCAATCTGTCTAACACTGTCAGTGGGGTGTTGAAGTTCCCCCACTGTTATTGTGTGACTGCCTATGTCTTTTTATAGACTTAGAAGTATTTGTTTTATGAACTGGAGTGCTCCAATGTTACGTGCATATATATCTAGGACACTTAAGTCTTGTTGAACTGAACCCTCTGTCATTATGCTACACCCCCCTTTGTCCTTTTAACTGCTGTTGGTTCAAAGTCTGTTTTATCTGATGTAAGAATAATAACTCATGCTCTTCTTCATTTTCCATTTGTGTGGCAGATTTATCTCCAACCCTTTACTTTGAGTCTATGGGTTTCATTACATGCAAGATGGGTCTCTTCAAGATGGCAGACAGGTGGGCCTTTTTTTTTTTTTTTTTAATTAATCCAAGTTGCCACCCTGTGACTTTTAAACGGATGCTTAGACTATTTACATTTCAGGTTAATATTGACATGTGAGGTTTTGATGTTATCATGAAGTTGTTAGCTGATTGTTTTGTAGTTTATACGTAGTGGTTACTTTGTAGGGCCTGTGATCCATGATTTTAAGTGTGTTTCTGTTGCAGCAGGTATTGGTCTTTCATTTCCATGTTTAGAAATCTCTTAAGTGTCTCTTGTAAGGTTAGTCTAGTGGTAAAAAATTCTCTTAGCACTTGTTTGCCTGAAAAACTTTTATTTCTCCTTTGCTTATGTAGTTCATCTTGACGAGATATAAAATTCCAGGGTGGAAATTATTTTCTTTAAGAATGCTGAGAATAGGCCACTAATATCTCTTGTCTTATAAGTATTCTGCTGAGAAGTCTGTTAGTATGATGAGGTTCACTTTGTATATAATCTGATCTTTTTTCTCTAGCTTCATTTAAGATTTTTTCTTTAGCATTGAGCTTGAGAAGTCTGGTGACTATACGCTATTGTTATGTTCATTTTCTATAGTATCTTACAGGTGTTCTCTGTGTTTCTTCCACCTGGATGTCTACCTCTTTATCAAGATTAGGAAAATTTTCTTCATTTATTTCCTCAAGTATGTTTTTCAGGTTGTTTACTTTTATCATCTCTCTTAGAAATGCCAACATTTTGTAGATTTGGTCGCTTTATATAATCCTACAGTTCTTGAAGAATGTTCATTTTTTACAATTTTTTTTTCTTTATTTTTGTCTTACTTGGTTAATTTGAGATACTGTTCTTCAGGATCTAAAATTCTTTTTTTTCTGATTGGACCAGTCTATTGGTAAAGTTTTTAATTGTGCTTTCAAATGCTTAACTGAGTTCTTCAATTCCTTTAACTCTAATCATTTTTTTTTTTTTTAAATGTTTATCTCGGCCGGGCGCGGTGGCTCAAGCCTGTAATCCCAGCACTTTGGGAGGCCGAGATGGGCGGATCATGAGGTCAGGAGATCGAGACCATCCTGGCTAACACGGTGAAACCCCGTCTCTACTAAAAAAAAAAAAAAAAAAGAAAATTACAAAAAGAAAACTAGCCAAGCGAGGTGGCGGGCGCCTGTAGTCCCAGCTACTCCCGAGGCTGAGGCAGGAGAATGGCGTAAACCACCCGGGAGGCGGAGCTTGCAGTGAGCTGAGATCTGGCCATTGTACTGTAGCCTGGGCGACAGAGCAAGACTCCGTCTCAAAAAAAAAAAAGAAAAAGAAAATGTTTATCTCTTTCATCTTTCCTGGATTGCTTTAGAAGTTTCTTTGTGTTGATTTTTAACTTGCATGCATCTCATTGAGCTTCCTTGACTCCATGCTTTAAATACATTTTCTGTCATTTCTGAGTGTCTATTTTGGTAGGGACTATTGCTGGAGAGCTGGTGTCATCCTTTGGTGGTGTCATTAAATTCAAATTTTTCATGGTGCCAGAACTCTTGCACTTATTCTTTCTTATCTGGAGATACTGGTGCTTCTAATTTTTGTAAGTATTTTTATCCAGGTAGAATTTTTCTTTTACTTTCTTTCTCTGTAATATTATTGGGTTTTCTTCTCATTTCCCTTTCTTTTTTTCCACCCTCTCTAGATACTGCGTCTGCAAAAAATTATAGGTAGGGTCTTTTGGCTTTGCTTTTATAGCCCTATGCACTGCTGAGGCTAGCTTTATAATAAACTATTCAGTCTGACCTATAAGCCAGTAGATGGCACTTATATGTAAGAGCCAGCTATGGTCAACACAGCTGAGTATATACTTGATACCTATTTAGTGGGGAAAAAAATGTTGTCTCTGCCAATGGGTTGATGCATGCCATACACAGTCGTCTGAGCTCCTTTCTCAGCCCCAGGATGGTGAGGGGGCAACATGGGCAGGGTCAGACCAGGCAAGCTCACCTACAAGTCCCTTGATGGCAGGCACAGGCATCAATGCCAATGGAGAACCCACTGAGTTGCTACCAAGTGCACAGAGGTATGCCTAGGCATGGAGCTTGGAATCTCTCTCAGCCCCAAGTTCTGTGCATGGGGATAGTGGGGGTGGCGGGTGGCCTAAATTCCTTACCTAGAAGAGTAGGTGATCCAGATGCCTGAAGATTTGCCTGGGCATGAAGAGAAGAGAGTTCCCTACATCAGAACCACTGCACAGGAATGATGAAAGACTCAGACTGCTGGACCATACAGGCAGGTCATCTGAATGCCTGCAGGTCTGCCTGAATGTGAAATGGGGAGGGGCCCTTGTACATGGATCTGTGTACAGAAAGAGTGGGGCAGCTCAAGCCTGCCAATCCAGGCAAGCAGGTGTTTTGAATACCTAGAGATCCGCCTGAGTATGGAGTTGAGAGGTCTTTGTTGCACCGAATCTCTGCACAGAAAGAGTGATGCAATTCAGGCTGCTGATCCAGGTGAGGGAGTGTTCTGAATACCTGGACATTTTCCTGAGTGTGGATACATTGCACAATGATCTATATTCATGAATGTGTGATGGCTCAGGCTGTTGGTTCAGGTAAGCAGGTGTTCCAAATGCCTAGATAGAACAAAGAGGGCCCTGCTGCACCACAATCTGAGGGAGAAGTCTGGGGCACCCAGGAATGATACATGCAGACTGATTGCATGTTTCCAAGCAGGCCCTGGCTGTAAGTCTCATTGTCCAGGATAAACTAAAACTGTAGCAGCTCTACTCCTGCTCCAGGCCTGCAACAGGGAAGAGTACAATTCCAGTGCCTACTGCTGAAATGCTTTCCATAGTTCTGACTGTGGAGGCCCCTACCCAGCTTCTGAGCAAGCATTCCATTCTTTGGCCCAAGACTGAAATGCCTGCATGGGCACACATTTGGGTTGCCAAAGATTGGTTAACTTTGTATGTGCCCGGATTAAAAATGGTGTCCCACTTCTGGGAAAATGCTTGCAGTTTTTCCTGGTGTCTTTTCCTCACAGTATCTCAAACCTCTCCCCAAGTTAGCTCCAGGGCTTGGGAGCAACAAAGTACCCTCCCTTGGACTTGGTTACCTGGATCCCCAGTGGAAAGATGAGTCACAGAAAGAAGATCTGCCTCTCTCACATATTCAGGGTTCACTCACTTTTATCAGCTGGGAGGGGGAGCTGTCAGGGGAGCTATTTGCCTGTGTTCTTCTTCCTGAGATCTGAGATGTCCTTCATGATTCTGATTGATTCTCATTTACCTTCTTGAATTAAAGCTCACAGAGTTAATCTTATGGACTATGTTGCTCTTTCCAAGTGGCTGAGGTATGCTAAAAGCATCTTGGAATAAAAAAAGAAGCTTGTTTTATATTTTATATTTTCTGTCTATCTTTAAAGCTCTATTGTTCTCTATTTTTTAAATAAAAATTGTATATATTTAAGGCACATAACATGTATATACACAGACATATACACACAGACATTGTGAAAAAGTCACCCAAATCAAGCTAATTAGCATATTCATAACCTCACATTTTTATCTTTTTGTACATGCATGGTAAGAACACTAAAAACGTACACTGTTAGCAAATTTCAGGTGTACAATACAGTATTATTAACTATAATCACCATGCTATATATTAGATCACTGTAACTTATTATTTCTAAATAATTGAAACTTTGCACCTTTAACCAATACCTCTCCTTTTCCTTGCCCCTGGTAACCATCATTTTATTACCTGTTTCAGTTAATTTGAGTTTTTTAGATGGCACATATAAGCGAGACCACAGAGTATTCATCTTCCTGTGTCTGACTTATTTCATTTAGCATATTGTCCTCTAGGTTCATCCATGTTTTCATAAATGGAAAGATTTCCTTTCTCTTTAAGGATGAATCATATCCCATTATATGTATATATCTATATCTGAATGTAGATATAGATACATATATGTATCTATATCTATAACATTTGTTCCTTTATATCTGCTGGGAATTTGTATGTTTTCTTTGGAAAAATGTCTACTCAGGTCATTTGCTCATTTTATATTCAGGTTATTTGTAGTGTTTTTGCTTTTTAAGTTGTTGGAGAAGTTCCCCACATATTTTAGATATTAGCCTCTTATAAAATATATAATTTTCACATGTTGTATCCCCAATTTTTTGTGGCCATTTTATTTGGTTGACTGTTTCTTTTGTATTGCATTAACATTTTAGTTTAATATAGTCTCATTTGTTTATTTTTGCTTCTACTAGTTTTATAGTTTCATGGCTTACATTTTAGTGTTTAATGAATTTTGAGTTGATTTTTATATATCCTTTGGGTGTCCAATTTTCTTTCTTTTTTCTTTCTTTTTTCTTTTTTTGTGGGTGGATATCCATTTTTCCCAAACATCCAATTTGTTGGCATATAATTAGTTATTAAAGTCCCTAATGATCCTTTTTTTTTTTTCCTGAGATGTTCACTGTAATGTCTCCTTTTTCATTTTTAATTTTGTTTGAGTGTTCTCTTTTTTTATTAGGTTAGATAAGAGCTTCTTTTCCAAAAACTACACAACTGTCAGTTTTTAAAAAAAATTTTTCTGTTCTCTATTTGCTTTATTTTACTTCTAATTTTTATTATTTTCTTCCTACTGATAACTTTTTGCTTAATTTGTACTGTATATTGTTCCTTGAGGTTTAAAGTTTGGTTCTTTATTTGAATTTTTAATGTAGGCATTTATTACTATAAACTTTTGTCTTAGTACTGCTTTTCATGCACAAAATAAGTTTCATTATGTTGTATTTTCATTTTGTTTTGCCTGAATATATTTTTAAAATTACCTTTTGATTTTATTCATTGATCCAATGATTACCCAAAGATGTGTGCTTTAGTTTTTACGAACGTGTTAATTTTCCAATTTTCTCACTGTTACTGATTTCTAGTTTCATTTCACTGTGTTCTGAAAAGGTACTTGGAATGATTTTTATCTTCTTCAGTTTCTCAAGACTTGTTTTGTAGTTAACATGTAATCTGTTCAGGTGAATTGTCTGTGTGCTCTTGAAAAGAATGTATAATCTGCTGTTGGTTGGAAAGTTATAAATATGTCTATTAGTTCCTTTTGGTCTGTAACAGTGTTCAAGTCAGCTGTATGAATATTCCATTGATTATTGAAAGTGGAATATTGTAGTATCCTACTATTAATATACTGCTATCAATTTCTCTCTTTATATCTGCTAATATTTGTTTATGTATTCAGGTGCTTTGATACTGGGTACATATATGCTTATAATTATTATATCTTCTGGTTAAATTGGCTGTCTCATCATTGGATAATGAACTTCATCCCTAAAGATAGTTTTCGATTTAAATGCATTTTGTGGAATCATAATCACTTGTGCTTTCTTTGGCTATCATTTACATAGAATACCTTTTTATTCCTTCACTTTCAGACTATATGTATTCTTCACATACATCTTTATATAATATATTATGTGCATCTTTTATAATTTATATCCATTAGCAAACTATTATAGCCATAGTTGATTTAATAGTTTTGTCTTTTAAGGTTTTACTAGATTCATAATTGATTTACATATTGATTTATAACATTAGACTGTTTTGAAAGGCAGGTCTCGTCGTGATAAACTTCTTCAACTTTTGTCTGAGAAAGTCTTTATTTCCCATTTATATTTGGAAAACAGGATTGCTGACATCCTATTTTTGCTGGCAGTTTTCTTATTTCAGGATATCGAATATATTATCTCACTCCATTCTGATGTGCAAGGTTTCTTTGCTGATAGTTTTATGGATTCTTCTTGTATATGACAAGTAGCATTTCCCTTGCTGTTTTCCAAAATTCTTTCTTTGTCTTTACTTCTGACCACTTAATTATGTTGTGTCTCTATGGATATCTTATCTGCTGTTCTGAGATTCCTGATTCTAGACTTCTGTTTTCTTCCCCAGCCTTAGAAAGTTTTGTGCTTTTATTTGCATAAATATGTTTACACTTTCTTTCTTTCTCTCTTTGCTTCCTTCAATTCTGATAATGCATATTGTTGTGATTGATAGTATTCTATAAATCTCTTAAACTACTTTTGTTCCTTTTTAATTTCATTTTCTCCTCAGATTGGATCATTTCCAGTGACCTGTATTTGAATTCACAGATTCTTTTTCTTCTTGATCTATTTCACTGCTGATATCTTCTATTTAATTTTAGCTCAGTTGTAATTCTTTAGCTCTATGGTTTATGTTTGGTGCTTTTTTATACCTTCTTTTTTTGTTGAAATTTTCAATTTGCTCTTATATTTCTCTCTTGATCTTGATAGATATCCTTATGACCATTATTTTTAATCCTCTGCTGGGTGAATCACATATCTTTATTTAACTAGGGTCAATTTCTGATAATTTATCTTATTCTTTTATTTCTAATGTATTTCCTGCTTCTTCATTTCTCGTGAATGTCTGTTGCTTCCTGCACATTATGGAAGACAAGAGCGTCTCCCAGGTTTGTCAGATTGGCCTCATGTGGGAGAAGGATCTCACCAATTTGTGTAGTCAGAGAGTTTGACATACTCCTCAAATATTTGTGATTGTTTAAACCCCTACTTCTATTTTTGTTGGTCCCAGATTAGAATGTACTACACTGTGCTGGTTCCCCAAAATAGGTAAGGTAGAATACATATCCTTTAGATGTTGCTGGAAAGGTCAGTTGTCAGATATTTATTCCAGGTCTTTCTATACTCATGTTGAAGCTGTGAGTGGATGTTCAACTTTCACACTCTCTGCACTAAGACTAAGAGAACCCCTGAGACAAATGAGTGCACTTTCATTCATACTGCACCCTGTGATCATGAGGAGACAGCTGCTGGAAGTAGGCTTGTTATATTTCTACCTCTTTGCTTTCTTTGGTCTAGGGAGACTCAAGAATGCAAACATATATGTGTAGAGATATATATATATATATATGCCTGTGTGTGTGTGTGTGTGTGTGTGTGTAGCTCCATCCTATTGGTTATGTTCCTCTGGAGAACGCTAACTAATACTGGGAGGTTTTGAATTAATGTACCATATTTCATAATCAAGTTGATACTCAACAAAGCAAAACAAGTTTTCATATGAGACACTAAAGAAATAACTGCTTAGGGAATGAGGGAACATAGGTTTTATAGCATACTCCTCTTCCTGTGAGAATTATATAAAAAAAAATTTAATCTATAAAATTTAGGAATCTGATTAGCATGAAATACATAAGGCAGTAGATGCATAGTTGGATATGTGGTATCTTGTACATTGTTTCTCAATGTACGATGCATCAAAATCTTTTATCATATTTAGGAGACCACATCTGAACTCATGATTTTTATGTACATAAATTTGATAAGATCTGGTATAGTAAACTCTGGGTTTGATTTCAGTTAGTGGAAAAACATTTTCAACAATAAGAATGTGTACAGTTACTCGCAGACTCTTACTTTCATGATTTATTTACAGAAATCATTTCAGTATGTGATGGCTACAAACAATGTTTTCCAAGGCACTCTTTCAGAAGTACTATAGAGTACCTAAAACATCATTTAATCATTTGTGCAGTTATTCTGACATCAAGAAAGTGAAGCATATATCCACACTCAAGTGTGGCTGCACATAGTGATGTCATTCTAAAGGATAGATAGATAGGCATAGGGATAAAAGGCATAACTTTCCAGTAGAGAAACCTGATGAAATACAACCTTAGCCAACTGTTAACATCAGCAATGTTAAGTTATGTTCATATATATGCCCATATATGTGATGAAAATGATACTTTACCTTTATGGTCTTCTCCACCCACTCTGTAAATTACAAAACCAAACAAAATATAAACCCAGTCTAATAATGTAAAACTGATTAAAGATTTACTGACATTTTATGAAACACCTGACCAGAAAGTCCCCTAGACTGTTAAGGTCATTTACATAAAGAAATTCAGAGCTACTGTCACTGCTTAAGAATCCTGAGACTAAAAAAAGTGATATGATACCTTTAATGGAATCCGGGCACAGAATAAGAATATTAGATAAAAATTAAGAAAGTTGAATATATTGTAGACATTTTAGTTAATAATAATGTATTAATATCAGTTCATTAATTTTACCAAATATACCATGCTAATGTTAGATGTCAGTAATAGAGGAAATTGGATGTATATAGGCAGCATTCTTCCTATTCTATCTTCAAAAATTTTCTGTAAATCTAAAACTTAGATTCTAAAATAAAATTTATTTTAAAAATACTAAGTTCATTAAATACATTTCCCTATAACTCTAGCATTAACAAAACTATGATCTAGCTAAGATACAAAATAGAAAGAAGGTATTATAGTTAATTATGTTAATTTTAAATTAAGCCTATATAGGAAACTATAGAATGCAAAGACCCTGACATTCAACAGATTTTCCCACCAAATCAGAAAACATAAAAACAGCAAGTCACATAAGTAGCAATTAGGAAAGTCTGTGTTTATCAACTATACAATCATAAAATTATTCAAACATATCCTAGGAACCAGCATTAATATAAAAATTTGAAAATATTTATATAAATAGTTTTTATTTTATTTATTACACTTTAAAACAGAATATAAATTAGTGGTAGAAATTAGTGGTAGAAAATAGGTTTAGTCGTTGGCAAAACCAAAAGAAAATTTATACAGCATATTTCAGCTTATTGTATTTTTTAAAATTCATAATAGCTATAATATCAGGAAATAGCTTCAATATTTAGGCCTTGACTTTCTAAGATTTCACTGGAAAATTAAGCTTTATCATAATATCTTAAGATTTTAAGGGAAAATATTTAAAAAAACAGATTAGAAAATAAAAATTATTAAAATATTTATCTGTCATTTTTGTTCTATGACCATAACAGCAAAGATATCCACATTCCAATTGAAAATCTCTAAGAAAAAAGATACAGTTAACTTGGATCCATAAATTTCCTCTGCAATAAAGTACATTTTTGAGACATTTGAATATTTCTTTAGTTTCTTGGATATTTTTATTACTTTGAGTAAATGATATTAGCTTGTCATGTCGAGCTGCATACAACTTCAGGTTTGTTCTGACACTTCTGTTGCTAAGCTTAGCAATAAGTCATGTCCTGTAGTATGTAATCAACACATAGTCCAATGTTAATAAAAAGTGGAGGGAAAGGCCATCCACTCATGCCATTTTAATCACATCATCTTTTTATTCAGTAACTGATTTTTAATATCTACCAACCCCTAATTTCAAAAATATTCTCAAATGATGATTCTTACACATATAATCAACTCTCAGAAAAGTTTATGAAAATATTTTCTCATAAGTTATTGAATATTTTGATTTACTTCATATTCTTTGTAATAACTTGTCAAGACCGTCAATATTATTTATAAGAAAAAAACAAAAACCATGCAGTAGCCTATATTATGTACTAATAAAATAGGACCATTAAAATTTTAAGTATAAATGATGGGTAATGCAACTTTCCATGCATGCTAAGTAATTATCATTATTAATCTGTGATATAAATACCCTTCATGCAATATTAACTGATTTTCAGCATACCAAAATATAATATTTATGTAAGTCAAGATTGCCTTGCTTATGCTACAATAGCATAACACCTTAAAATTTCAATGGCTAAGGAAATTAAAAGTTCACTTCTTACAATATAAATTCCATCTTGGCTCAGCCCAGTGCTTTGTTCCACATCATTCTGACTGTCAGCCCCATCTTTATAAGTCTTCGCTCTCTCGAATATATATATGTATTTTTTTACCATCTCAAAGAGAAAGAAACAATAAAAGACCTCACATTCACAATTTAATATGCCAGCCCAGAATGAGGCATATCACTCCCACCAACAACAGAATGTCTAGTAACTATATGGCCCTGCCCAATTGCAAGGGAGAATATGCTGATGTCTGTAAGACCACTTCTAGTAGTCCCTAAGAGCACTCATAGAACTCAGCATATTGCTGTACTCATGACTAAGATTTTTTATAGTAAAAAGATACAAAGCAAAATTAAGAAAACAAAAAAAGGTACATGGGGTGAAATCAATAAGAAGCCAGGTACACGTTTCTAAGAGTTTTTGTTTGTTTGTTTTTGTTTTGTTTTGTTTTGTTTTTGTTTTTGTTTTTCCCAGTGGAGTCACATAGATATACTTAATTCCATCAGCAATTAGCTGTATTGGAATACACGTCAAGCATTGTCTGCCAGGGAAACTTATTAGAGATTCAGTGCCCAAGAGATTTTACTGGGTGTTGACCATGTGGGTACCCTCTGCCAAGAAAATACCAAATTTCAGATTCACAAAAGAATAGCAGGTGTTCAGTCTAAATTATAAGCAGCCTAGACACAGCAAACTGCCATTATTGGTCAATTGTTGACTAGGAAAAATCAGAGAGTCAAGTTCCAAGATGCCAGCCAAGGTCCAATCTTGCAAGCAGATTGTTCTAAAGTTAATAATCACAGCACTGCTATGTTAACTTTTTTTTTTTTTTTAAGTAGTCTCGCTCTGACGCCCAGGCTGGAGTGCAGTGGCGCCATCTCCGCTCACTGCAAGCTCCACCTCCCGGGTTCACGCCATTCTCCTGCCTCAGCCTCCCAAGTAGCTGGGACTATAGATGCCCACCACTAAGCCCGCCTAATTTTTTGTATCTTTAGTAGCAACTGGTTTTAACTGTGTTAGCCAAGGTGGTCTCGTTCTCCTGACCTCGTGACCCACCCTCCTTGACCTCCCAAAGTGCTGGGATTACAGGCGTGAGCCACCGCACCTGGCCTAACTCTATGAACAGGTAGTGAGGATTTAAATTCCACTGTACCCAAAATAATGAGAGAACAGAATTCAGATAGGCATTAAAAGTATCTTCTTCACCATTACTAATTGTAAATCTAGAGAAAGTTCATTTATATCTATATGAATTTATAGTGTTGAGATTTCTTTGATAGTGTTTAAGCAATATGTAGATTTTAAAAAACCTAAATCGTTATCAGAAAAATATTTATAGCCAAATATTTAGCTATATTTACCAAAAGTGTAAGTCGAAAAGGAAATTAATGTTATATTTTATGCTGAACTAGTAAATAAGTGGGAAGAAGAAGGTAGAAAAAATTACAATTGTTAAAAATATCTATATCAATATTTGTACATAAAGATACATATGCATATGATTACAAACATATATTTGCTTGTATATACATAAAATATTTAAGGAAGGACATATAAGAGAACAAAATCTCATCTCCTCCTGTGAAGAGAAGAAAGGCCTGAAGTAGGTAAAGAAACAGAATTACTTGTTAATATATACACTTATTTTTATATATTGCATGTTAATATATAAGGAGAAATACTTGTTAACATACAAATTTCATTTAATATATTTTTTATCTTACTATGTTACTTTAAAAACTAGTGTTTAGGAAGTTCGTTTGGAAGAATAAATATGTGATGATATCTTATACATTAAAAAATATATGGAAAGCTATTTAATAGCAGCTGATATTGCCTTAAGAATAGATTGATTTAAAAAACTAATTAGCAAACCAATGAACAAACAATGTCGAACACAACTCATATGAGGAGATCATATATTTAATTTGTAGTGTTCCATGAAGATATACCACAAGTTTACATGTTCTTAAAAGTCAGAAGCATATTTTCCCGTCAATTTACCATTCTTTATATCCTGGGCCTAAAAATAGTACTGCATTGGCCCCAAATTTCCAACTCTTCCAAAGCATCATCAATTATATATATGCATTACCCGTTTAAGGATTCATTGTGTTATGCCCTAAATCAATATTAGAGAATGGCATGCACTTTTCTTCTCATTTTATTTTTTTCTCAAGTTTCCTTTTTTCCTAAGAAGAACCTTCTGCATGCATGTTGCCCTGCAGATAGACTATTAAAGACTTGTCTCCCCAATCACTTCATCAAATGTATGTGTATATGTGTAAATGTCATAGATGAAAATTATGGAGCTAAAGCTTGTAATCTGTATTAAAAGTAAGATACCACAGTTCCACATATCAGATCAGCAGAGGTTTGTTTTAAAAATAATGCAAGCTACAGTAGGAGATGCACCCTAATACATAAATGGTGGGCATAATATTACTAAATATTTCTAGAGAATAGTTTGAGAAACCACTTCCAATGGCATAATTAATAAAACATTGATTTTCAAATACAAGAACCCATTTTTTAAAGTATCTAACAAAAACTAGAAGAATGGGTAAGTAAATCAAGGTATAACAATACTTATAATGTATATTTTGTGGCAATTAAAATAGTGTTTCAGATTCAAATACTTCAGTAAAATGATCATGTAAGATGTTAATGTTAAAAAAAATTGTTAGATCCCATTTCATTGCAAAACGTAAGTGTATGGATATTTGTGTAGTAATAAATATTAGAAAGAGATATTTATCATGTGGATAGTCATTTCCTCAAGGCATTGGGATTATGAGTGTATTTTTTTCATGTGCACCACTCTATATTTTAAAAACTGTTTATAATGATGATATATTACTTTCAAAATTTAAAAAGAGAAAATAAATTATATTTTAAGAGATATAGAAAATTTAAAGAAATTAAAAATAAAAGGATAATTATTATACCAGAAAATAATAGCTTTTAAAACTGACAATAATAAAGTACAATTATTCATCACTTAACAATGATGATACCTTCTGAATCTCTCATAGCCAGTTCTGTTGTTGTGCAAATATTAATATCAGAATGTACATGAATATACCTAGATAGTATACCCAACTACACACATAAAATATATGGTGTAGCCTATTGCTCTCCAAAGCTTCAAATCTGTACAACATGTTATTGCATTGAATACTATAGGCAGTGGTAAATATTTACGTATCTAAATATATGTAAACATAGAAAAGATAATGGATAGTGTTGCACTACAATGACTAAGTCAATCAATAGCTATGAAGTCACTGGCAATATTACATTTTTAGCTTCACTGTAATCCTATGGGACCACTGTCTTATATGCAGTCCGTTGTTGGCTGAAAGAGTATTTTACAGTACATGACTGCATGGTAATAAATCGCATGAGGATAATGACATTTAGGGAAAATATTTAAGAAAATGTTTGTTCCATTGATAGTTATACATATCTATTCATCACAGTGTCTGTAAGTGCATCTTTCATATAACATCCTTCCTCTACTTATCTACTGTTTATTCATTTAGTCTTATCTAGTGACCATCAAAATGTTAAAAATAACATTATTTTACATTTACAGTATAACACTAGAAGGCTTTGAAATAATTAAGGAGCTAAAAAATTCAAACAATAATTTTGCAGGAACTATATATGTTTGAGCACTTTGCCTGCCAACTTCTAATCCCATGCAAATTAAGGCTGTTGAATTACACTAGCACACCTTCCTCCTTACAAAGACAGGAAATATTTAGAAAGTCATTAATGAGCTAATCATTTATTGGATCCTACTTTATAATCATTGTAAGAGGATGGGATGCAAACGTGAAATTTTTCCCTCATCTATTAATTATTAAGACCTTTTATTTGCCTTGAGGGTCAAATTCTTCCTTACAAAGGTAAAAGTCATCCCTAAATTTCAGCATTTATTGGTCAGTGATGGATAAAAAGTGACTACATTAAATTAAATCCACCATGACTAATTTACCTTATTCTCAAATATCTTAATATACTTGGAAGCCCTCATCTTTTTTCACCTCCTCCCCCTATCCACGATGTATTAATTTAAAATACAATCTATGTTTTAAAACATGTATTAATGTGAAGTAGAGAGACATTGAAAGGAAAGAGAATCACTGTCCTTTCTCAGTGTTTAAGAGAGGGCAAGTATCAGCTATAACAATAAATTTAGAAAGGAACAAAAATACGTTTTATTGCAGAAGATAGCAGGGATACTCAATTTGATGGAAAGCTTCATAACACAGTGTTTAGGCTCTTTCATTGAAAAGAGAAAATGATGATACTGCACCCTGAACTGGGATCTGACATCTTCATCATTGATTTACAGTAACATCTGTGGAGAGGAAGGTCACTATGCTGAATAAGCTACTAATGTGACTCAGGGAGAAGGTCATTTGTGCATATTGTAACTTCTCACCATTTTAGGAGCAAAGAGAGTTTGGAAATAAGACTTTGACTTTTGCAGATAAGTATTATATTGCTAAAGAGTTCAAAGTGTTTATTCTTGATGCCTGGTAAATAAAGTGTCTTTTGCTCTGAAGTTTTCAAACAAGATTGCCATACCAATGTTCAATAGATATTCAGTCAAAAATTCTCATCTGGGGACTGAGGCTAGATAACAGAATTTTAAAAGATTCCCTTCGTTAGACTTTTTGTAAAAAAGACAAATGAAAGTAGAATGTGAGGACAAGGAAAAACTTAAATATTTTCTTCTAAATTTTTTTCTTTTTGGCACAGAGAAGCATAAACATTTTTCCATTCCTTTTTTTTTTTTTTTTTTTGTAATAGACTTCTGACTTCTTGGGAGAATCTCAATCTATAGTTCTTTGACCCCCCCCCCGCCCCCCACACACACATACATGCACACACACATTACATCAAATTAAAGTTAAAACTAAATTTTCTTCCCTAAATATAAGTAGTCACTTTCAGTAGCTTTTCTGTCTACAAATTCCAGCATAGAAATTAAAAGATATGGAAATCAAAGATAATAAGGATAAATCTTTCCTGTGTTTCTCTTGATATGCCCTTCAAACTCATGGGATTATTAGTAAGACTTTGTAATTTTTTTCTATTATTTTAACATAAAGTTCTATTTGTTATTTTATTATTATTATTATTATTATACTTTAAGTTCTAGGGTACATGTGCATAACATGCAGGTTTGTTACATATGTATACTTGTGCCATGTTGGTGTGCTGCACCCATCAACTCGTCAGCATCCATCAACTCGTCATTTACATCAGGTATAACTCTCAATGCAATCCCTTCCCACCCCCCACCTCCCCATTATAGGCCCCGGTGTGTGATGTTCCCCTTCCCGAGTCCAAGTGATCTCATTGTTCAGTTCCCACCTATGAGTGAGAACATGTGGTGTTTGGTTTTCTGTTCTTGTGATAGTTTGCTAAGAATGCATGATTGTATATTTAGAAAACCCCATTGTCTCAGCCCAAAATCTCCTTAAGCTGATAAGCAACTTCAGCAAAGTCTCAGGATACAAAATTAATGTGCAAAAATCACAAGCATTTGTATACACCAGTAACAGACAAACAGAGAGCCAAATCATGAATGAACTTCCATTGACAATTGCTTCAAAGAGAATAAAATACCTAGGTCCAACTTACAAGGGATGTAAAGGACCTCTTCAAGGAGAACTACAAACCACTGCTCAGTGAAATAAAAGAGGACACAAACAAATGGAAGAACATACCATGCTCATGGATAGGAAGAATCAATAACGTGAAAATGGCCATACTGCCCAAGGTTATTTATAGATTCAATGCCATCCCCATCAAGCTACCAATGAGTTTCTTCACAGAATTGGAAAAAACGGCTTTAAAGTTCATATGGAACCAAAAAAGTGCCCGCATCTCCAAGACAATCCTAAGTCAAAAGAACAAAGCTGGAGGCATCACGCTACCTGACTTCAAACTATACTACAAGTCTACAGTAACCAAAACAGCATGGTACTGGTACCAAAACAGAGATATAGACCAATGGAACAGAACAGAGTCCTCAGAAATAATACCACACATGTACAGCCATCTGATCTTTGACAAACCTGAGAGAAACAAGAAATGGGGAAAGGATTCCCTATTTAATAAATGGTGCTGGGAAAATTGGCTAGCCATAAGTAGAAAACTGAAACTGGATCCTTTCCTTACTCCTTATACGAAAATTAATTCAAGATGGATTAGAGACTTAAATGTTAGACCTAATACCATAAAAACTCTAGAGGAAAACCTAGGTAGTACCATTCAGGACATAGGCATGGGCAAAGACTTCATGTCTAAAACACCAAAAGCAATGGCAGCAAAAGCCAAAATTGACAAATGGGATCTGATTAAACTAAAGAGCTTCTGCACAGCAAAAGAAACTACCATCAGAGTGAACAGGCAACCTACAGAATGGGAGAAAATTTTTGCAATCTACTCATCTGACAAAGGGCTAATATCCAGAACCTACAAAGAACTCAAGCAAATTTACAAGAAAAAAACAAACAACCCCATCAAAAAGTGGGCAAAGGATATGAACAGACATTTCTCAAAAGAAGACATTCATACAGTTCTATTTATTTTTTCTCTTTTTTGTCTGACACAAATTTGATGGCCTCTTGTTGACTATGGCCACCAATATCCCCCTACTATTAGCTAGGTCTTGTTTCTCTAATATAACAAAACATCTTTTAGGTTATATAATATGTGGTGACATCTCAACGCAACATTGTTTATTTAGTTTGTCATTGAGCACACTTGCAAATGTATTTGAAAGAAAAATTCCTGGAAGTCAGAGCTGATTGAACACGTATAGACATTTAAAGTTTTGATAGATGTGGCCAAATGGCATTCCAAATTGTACTAATTACATTTACAGTAACAAAAGACAGGATGTTTTTAATCTCCATTTAACAACTGCATGTTACTTTGCAATATTCCATGTATTATTTTAATCTTTAAGATATTTTACCCAGTAATTGTTTTACTAGTTTGTTCAAATAGCATATAACATTCTACTTTTCTGTTCCTTCCCACATAACTTATTAAAAGTTTTGTTTGTTTTCTTATGTTTATATTTTACTTTTTATATTTACTTATTTATTTTACTTTGAATCATTGACTATATAAAATTTATTTTTATAGAAATTGTTCTCATCACCCTTGAACAAATAATATGTTTTCTCCAAAATTTGTTATGCTATGTTTATTATATACTAAATTTTCATATGTATTGAGTTCATTTCTAACATATGTATTCTGGTTTTAAGACGTGTGTACTCATTCATCAGTCTCACACTTAAAGATTATGTTAATTCTAACAGAAGAGACCAAGCTGAGGAAAGAATATTAGAGTTCAAAGACTGGTTCTTTGAATCAACTCAGATAAAAAACAATTATGAAATGAACAAACTTCTGAAAATATAGGATTATGTAAAGAGGCCACACTTACATTTCACTGGTATTCCTGAGAGAAGCAGACAAAATAAACAACTTGGAAATTATATATCATGATATACTCCATAAAATTTCCCTAATCTCTCTAGAGGTTGACATGCAAATTTAAGAAATACAGAGAACCCTGTCTAGATACCCTTCAAGATGATAATCACCAAGGCACATAGTCATCATATTCACCAAGGCCAATGTGAAAGAAAAAAATATTAAATTCAACTAGAGAGAACCATCAGACCACATTCAAAAGGACCCTGATCAGGCTGGCAGTGAACCTCTCAGCAGAAATATTACAAGCTGGGAGAGATTGGGGGCCTATTTTCAGCATAATTTAAGAAAAGAAATTCCAATCAAGAATTTCATTTCCTTTCAAACTACGTGTATTAGCCCATTCTCACACTGCTAATAAAGGCATATCTGAGACTGACTAATTTATAGAGAAAAGAGGTTTAATTGACCTACAGTGCAACATGGCTGGGAAGACCTCAGGAAACTTACAGTCATGGCAGAAAGGGAAGCAAACACATCCTTCTTGACATGGTGGCAGGAGGAGAAGTGCCCATCAAAGAGATAAATGTTCCTTATAATCCTTATAAAACCATCAGATCTCATAGAAACACAGTATAATAAGAACAGCACTGTGGGGGTAACTGCCCCCATGATTCCGTTACCTCCCACTGGGTCCCTTACACAATACATGGGGATTATGGGAACTACAGTTCAAGATGAGATTTGGGTGGGGACAAACCATATCACTAAGCTTCGTAAGTGAAGGAGAAATAAGATCCTGTTCAGACACCAAATGCTGATAGTATTTGTTACAACTAGACAAGCTTTACAAGAGGTTCTTAAGGGAGTAGTAAACGTGGAAAAGAATGAATGACACCTGCTACCAGAGAAATAAAATAAAACAGTTACCCCACCAACCCAATAAAGCAACTACATGATCAAGTATAAAAAACAATCAGCTAACAACACAATGACGGCATCACAATTTCATATATCAACACTAACACTGAATATAAATGTTCTAAACACATCTTTAAAAGGTACAGAGTGGCAATTTGGAAAAAAAAAAAAGTCAAACTGTCTGCTATCTTCAAGAAACCCATCTCATATGTAATGACACCCACAGGCTCAGAGTTAATGGATGGAGAAAGGTCTACCATGTAAGCAGGAAAAAAAAAAAAAAATCAGAAATTGTTTTCTTATGTCAGGTAAAAGACTTTAAAATCAAGAACTGCAAAGATGGGCACTACATTATAATAAAGGATTCAATTCAACAAGAAAAATTAGCTATCCTAAATATATACATACCCATCATTGGAGCACCCAAATTTATAAAACAAGTCCTTGTTTACCTCCAAAACACACTTAGCCACACAATAGTAGCGGGAGTTTTTTGTTTGTTTGTTTGTTTTTTGAGTGTTCCTCTGTCACCCAGGCTGGAGTGTAGTGGCGTGATCTTGGCTCACTGCAACCTCCACATCCTCGGTTCCAGCGATTCTCCTCCCTCAGCTTCCCCTGCAGCTGGTATTACAGGCACCCAATAGCGGGAGATTTTAACCTCCCCCGCCATTAGATAGACCATTGACATAGAAAACTACAGCATTAGATAGACCATTGACATAGAAAACTAACAAAGAAATTTTGCAGATAGACTTGACACTTGACAAATTTAATTGACATCTACAGCATATTCAATCTACAGACATCTACAGAATATACAATCTTATTATCTGCGCATGGAACATAATCTAAGATGGACTATAGGCTCAATAATAAGGTAAGTCTCAATAAATTTAAAAAAAAATTGAAATACTACCCACCACACTCTTGGACCACAGTGCATTAAAAATAGAAATCGATATCAAGAAGATCTCTCAAAACTACACAGATATATGAAAATACATAGCTTGCTCCTGAATAATTCCTGGGTAAACAACAAAATTAAGGCAGACATAAAAAAATTGTTTGAGCTGGGTGTGGTGGCTCATGCCTTAGTATCAGCACTTTTGGAGGATGCAACAGACTGGTCACTTGAGGTCAAGAGATGGAGAGCAGCCTGGCCAATATGGCAAAACCCCATATCTACTAAAAATACAAAAATTAGCTGGGCACAGTAACCTGTGCCTGTAATCCAACTACTCAGGAAGCTGAGGCATGAGAATCACTTGAACTTGGGAGGTGGAGGTGGCAGTGAGCAAGATCACACTAGTGCATTCCAGCCTGGATGACAGAGTGAGACTCTGTCTAAAAAAAAAAAAAAAAAAAAAAAAAAAAAAAAAAAAAAAAAA
>NW_012107875.1:125856-180144 GCF_000951045.1 Mandrillus leucophaeus | reverse complement strand
AAAATAGGGACAAAACCTACCAAAACTTTTGAGATGCAGCAAAAGTAGTTTATAGTGCTCCTTCATAAATAAGTTAGAATGATTTCAATTAGCAATATAATGTTGCACTTAGAGAAAATGAAAAAAGAGAGAGGGAGAAGAGCACAACAGTTGTAACACTAGCAGGAATAAAAGAAATAACTAACCTTAGAAAAAATGAATGAAATTAAGTTGTAACATATCTATACAAAAGATCAATAAACCAAAAATTAGTTATTTAAAATAATAAATAGGGTTAATAAACCACTAGATTAAAAACAAAAAAGAGAAGATCTAAGAAATACAATCAGAAATGACAAAGATGACATTACAACTAAGCCCCCCAAATAGACAAATTCTTCAGAGACTATTATGAACAACTTTATGCACACAAATTAGAAAAACTGGAGGAAATTGGTAATTTCCTGGAAATACACAGTTCCAAATAATGAACCAGGAAGGAAATGGAAACTAGAACAAACAAACAACAGGGTCTGAAATTGAATGAGTAACAAAAAGCCAAGAATTGGTACCAATTTTACTGAAACTATTCCAAAAACTTGAGGGAGAGGGAATCCTCCCAAACTCATTTCACAAAGCCCACATCAGCATAATACCAAAATCTGGCAGAGACACATCAACAAAACAGGCACTACAGGTCAATATCCTTGATGAGCAAGACAGAAAAATCCTCAAGAAAATGCCAGCAAACGGAAACCAGCAGCACATCAAAAAGTTAATACACCACGATCTTGTAGGCTTTATTCTTTGGAGGCAAACTTTGTTCAACATATGCAAATCAATAAATGTGATGCACCATATAAACAGAATTAAAAGCAAAATCCAAAATTATATCAATGAATATAGAAAATGCTTTGGGTAAGATCCAACATCGCTTTATGATAAAAACCCTCAACAGACTAGGCATTGAAGCAATATACTGAAAATAATAAAATCCGTGTAAGACAAAAATACAGCCAATATCATACTCAAAGTACAAAAACAGCAAACATGCTGCTTGAGAACTGGAACAAGACAAGAATGCCCATTCACCACTCCTGTTTAGCATAGTACTGAAAGTCCTAGCTCGAGCAATAAGGCAAGAGAAAAAAATATAAAGCATCCAAATAGGAGATGTCAAATTATCTCTCTTCACTGATAATATAATTATATGTCTAGAAAAGCCTAAAGATTCTACCAAATGGCTCCTAGAACTGATAAATGACTTTAGTAAATTTTCAGTATTCAAAATCAATGTAAAAAAAAGCATTTCTGTACATCAGTAATGTCCAAGCTGAGAGTCAAATTAAGAGCACACTATCATTTACGTTAGTCACAAAAAAAGAGGAATATCTAGGACTACAGCTAAGGAAGTGAAAGATCTCTGCTATGAAACCATAAAACACTCTGAAATAAAGTAGAAGTGGTGCAAATAAATGGTAAAACATTCCAAGCTAATAAATTGGATCAACCAGTATCATTAAAATGGCTATACTGCACAAAGTAATTTGCTGATACAGTGCTTTTCCTATCATTCTATCATGATAACTATAAAACACTGCTGAAATAAAGTAGAAGTGATACAAATAAATGGAAAAACATTCCAAGCTCCTAAATTGGATAAGCCAATATCATTAAAATGGCTATGCTTCAGAAAGTAATTTGCTGATTCAATGTTTTCCCTATCCAACTACCAATATTTTTTCACAGAAATAGAAAAACTATTTTTTAAATTCATATAGAATCCAAAAAGATCCTGAATATCCAAAACAGTCATAAGCAAACCAAACAAAACCAAAAGAGCCATGTTACCTGACTTCAAGCTATATTGCAGGTCTGCAGTAAACAAAACAACATGGTAGCATGGAACGGGTACAAGAACAGAAACACAAGCCAGTGGTACAGAAGAGATAACCCAGAAATAAAGCCACACACATATACCCATCTGATCATTAACAAAGCTGACAAAAACAAGCAGTGGAGAAAGGACTATTTATTCAATAATTGCTGCTGAGAAAACTGGAATATGCAAAAGAATGAAACTAGGCTCCTATGTTTCATCATATACAAAAATTAGCTCAAGGTGCATTGAAGATTTAAATGTAAAACCTAACACTATGAACATTCTGAAAGAAAATTTACAAAAGCAGCCTTCCTGATATTGGCTTTGGCAGTGAATTTTTGGCCTGGACTCCAAAAGCAATCACAGCAGAAAGAAAAATTGATAAGTAGACTTCATTAAACTAAAGTACTTCTGCATAGAAAAAGAAACTATCAACAGAATAAATAGACAGTCTACCCAATGGGAGAAAATACCTGTAAACTATGTATCCAAAAAGGGTCTAATATCCAGAATCTCTGAGAAACTTAAACATTTGAAAAGAAAACTTTACCCCATGAAAAGTGGGCAAAGGACATGAACAGACACTTCTCAAAAGAAGACATACAATCAGCTAACAAAGATATAAAAGTATTCTCATTATCACTAATTATAAGAGAAATGCAAATCAAAACCAAATGAAATACCATCTCACACCAGTCAGAGTGGTTGTTATAAAAAAGTTAAATAATAACAGATGCTGGTAAGGCTGTAGAGAAAAGGGAATGCTTATACAGCATTGGGTTGGTGGAAATGTAAATCATTTTGGCCACTGTGAAAAGCAGTTTGAAGATTTCTCAAAGAAATTGAAACAGAGCTACAGTTCAACACAGCAAATCATATTACTGGGTATGTACCCAAAGGAAATAAATTGCTATACCAAAAAGACACGTGCACTTGTATGTTCATTTTAGTGATATTCACAATAGCAAAGACATGGAATCAACCTAGGTGCTCATCAATGGTGAGTGTGAACATTAAGATAATGATAATAGACAACGTGGACTACTACAGTAGCAAGGGAGGTGGTAAAGGTGCCAGTCTATATATATATAAAATATATATGTATATGTATTCCCTGTATTTAAAATGAAAGTTTAAAAGAAAAATATTGTGTTAGCAGCTTAGAAACTTTTAAAAAATCCTGTATTGGCATTCAATTCTACCTAATTAACCTTAATTTTGAGACTTTTATCAATTATTTTGCATGTTCATATTCATGTTAAAATTATCTGCCTTTGTTAAAAATGTCTATATATCATTTTGGAAACGTATATGTATAGATAAATGTATTAGAATTCTTTATGCTTTAACTGTAATTGATTCAATGTGTAAGATAAAATATTGTAAGTAAAAGAGGGTATTTGTTACCTCATATTACAAGATATCCAAAGATATGATGCTATTGGGCTATACTAAATTAGTAGCTCAAAGCTGGATTCTCTTCTTTCTGTGCTACAATTCTGGCTCTTTTGACTATTGACCTGAAGCTTCTCTCTAATAATGATGTGGCATATGCTGGTCTTTCATTAGTGTGCCTTTAACATTGAAGATTAATTTATAGAGAAACTGAAATTTTATCTCCCAAAATTGGCCCTTACAATCTCATATGCACACCTCTCCCACGATAGTACATGGGCCTTGAGTAGTTGTATAGTTTTAATTTCTGGTCCTGTGTATGTCTCAAGAGTGCAGTTTAGTTTGATTGACATCTTCTACCAGGCCTGAAGATGAGGATTTAATTGCTGTCAGTGTTTAAGATTTAGCAGGACTTGGTGTCCTTCGTAGACCTGAGTCAGAGCCCTGTAACTCAATGTCACAATTAGTTTAAGAGCACATGCAGAAAGATAAGTGCATGTAATATCCTTATTATTATTATTATTTTTAAAATCACAGTATTTTTCCTAAGCAAATGAAAACTTACTGATAATGACATAGGAATTGCTTCAATAAAACATAAAATCTGTTAGTCTAGTTACTAAAAGGCAAAAGTAAAGATGCTTTGCGCTGCACAGAATATTGTGTTTGAATAATGTTTCCTTTAAACATTTAAAAAAAATTGTTAGCAAAGAAACTCAAGGAAGAAAAACTTATTTGACATGAAAATGAGTTAAAAGAGAGCATTACTGTTTCATGCCCTTTTAAAAGGAGAGAGAAAATTGAAAATGGCCAGAAGCAATAAAAGTTAAATTTTGGGTTAAAAATTTTAAAATATTTTATACTTTTTAAATAATAAATCAATCCCTTAAAAATTTCATCATTTTAACCAAATATTTAATGTATAAGTGTTTTGATTTGTTTTTATTTTACATCAAGCCCAATCTCTAGAAAGACCATTACAATTTCTCTTTAAGTAATAGACAATTCGATCATATAAAAGATTTGTTTTAATAAATCCTTTTGTTGTGACTTAGAGAGACCATTTATGACATGCTTGGACTCTCTGGTTCATCCTGAACATCAGTCTTTCTTAAACAATCAGTCATTTTATTCTAGGACTAAATCTACCATACAATATTCTTTCTCATAAAAAATTAGTTATCTTTAAGCTTTCTTTTCAAATAAAGGAACCTCTTTATTTTTATAACTTTCTTTACATCTCTCTTATTTCCTGATTCTTTTTACCTTATTTTATGCATAACCTTTATATAAACTTTAAATTAGACAGAAATTATTCACCTTTTTAAAAAAGACACAGTGTTTTTTAATAGAAAAGATGTTTTCCTATAAATATCTTCTTATTGGAAAAAACTAATAAGGAAATATTTATTATTTAATATAACAATAGATTCTAAATTATGATGATTGTCTATATGTATTAATCCCATTATGTTTACCTAATTATTTTATTTAATTGTTTATGTAGATGATTTATGAAAACTGCAAGAGACATTGATATGATTTGTCTGTGTCCCTATCCAGATTTCATCTTGAATTCCCACTTGTGGGAGGGACCAAGAAGAAGGTAATTGAGACATGTGGGTGGGTCTTTTCCATGTGGTTCTCATGATAATGAGTAAATCTCATGAGAGGTGATGATTGTTACAAGGGGAAATTTGCCTGCACAAGATCTCTTACTGTCTGCTGCCATCCATGTAAGATGTAACTTGCTCCTCCTTGCCTTCCGCCATGATTGTGATGCTTCCCCAGCCATGTGGAACTATAACTACAATTACACATCATTCTTTTGTAAAGTGCCCAGTCTTGGGTATGTCTTTATCAGCAGTATGAAAACAGACTAATACAGTTAATTGACACCAGTGGAATGGAAAGCTGCTGAAAAGGTACGTGAAAATGTGGAAGCTACTTTGTAACTGGGTAACAGGCAAAGGTTGGAACAATTTTAAAGGCTCAGAAGAACCCCTCAAATGTGGGAGAATCTGGAACTCCCTAGAGATTTGCTGAATGACTTTGACCAAAATTCTGATAATGATATGGACAATGAAATCTGGTCAGAAGTGGTCTCAGATGGAAATGATGAACTTATTGGGAACTGGAGTAAGGTGAGTCTTGTCACATTTCAGTGATGAGACTGGTGGCGTTTTGCCCCTGCCCTAGAAATTTGTGGAATTTTGAACTTGAGAGAGATGACTTAGGGTGTCTGGCAGAATAAATTTCTAAGCAGCAAAGCATTCAAGAGGTAACTTGGGCACTGTTAAAGGCATTCAGTTTTAAAAGGGAAACAGAGCATACACGTTTGGAAAATTTACAGCCTGACAATGTGACAGAAAAGAAAATCCAATTTTTCTGAGGAGAAATTCAAGCCAACTGCCTAAATTTGCATAAGTAATGGGGAGCCAAATGTTAATTCCCAAGACAATGGGGAAAATGTCTCCAGGGCATGTCACAGGTCTTTATGGCAGCCCCTCTCATCACAGACCCAGAGGCTTAGAAGAAAAAAGTGGTTTCCTCGGCTGGGTGCAGGTCCCTGTGCTATGTGCAGTCTAGGGACTTGGAACATGCATCCCAGCCACCCCAGCCCTTGTTGAAGGAGGCCAATGTAGATTTTGGTCTGTAGCTTGAGACAGTGCAAGCTTCAAGCCTTAGCAGCCTCCATGTGTTGTTGAGCCTACGAGTGCACAGAAGTCCAGAATCATGGTTTTGGAGCCTTTGCCGAGATTTCAGAAGATGTATGGAAATGACTGGATGCCCAGGCAGAAGTTTGCTGTAGCAATGGGGAACTCATGGAAAACCTCTGCTAGGGCATGCAAAAGGGAAATGTGGGGTGAAAGCCCTCACACAGAGTCCCTACTGGAGTATCACCTAGTGGAGATATGAGAAGAGGGCCACTGGTCTCCAGACCCCAGAATGATAGATCCACCAACAGCTTGCACCCTGTTCCTGGAAAAGCCACAGATACACAAACAAGCCCATGAAAGCAGCTGGGAAGGAGGCTGTACCCTGCAAAGCCAGAGGGGCAGAGCTGCCCAAGACCATGGGAACCCAACCTTTTGCATCAGAACGACCTGCATGTCAAACAAAGAGTCCAAGGAGATTATTTTGGAGCTTTAAGGTTTGACCTGCTAGATTTCAGACTTGCATGGGGCCTGTAGCTCCTTTGTTTTGTACAATTTCTCCCAGTTGGAATGACTGTATTTGCCTAATGCCTGTACCCCCATTGTATTTAGGAAGTAACTATCTTGCTTTTGATTTTACAGGTTCATAGGCAGAAGGACTGGCCTTGTCTCAGATGAGACTTGGGACTGTGGAATTTTGAGTTAATGCTGAAATGAGTTAAGACTTTGGGTGACTGATTGGAAGGCGTGATTGGCTTTTAAATGTGAGGACATGAGATTTGGGAGAGGCCAGGGGTGGAATGATGTGGTTTGGCTGTGTCCTCATCCATACTCATCTTAAACTCTCATGTGTTGTGGGAGGGACCCAGTGGAAGGTAATTGAATCATGGAATCATGGGGGTGGACCTTTCTGTGCCGTTCTTGTGATAGTAAGTCTCATGAGATCTGATGGTTATTATAAGGGTGGGGGGGTTTCTGCACAGGCTCTCTCTTTGCCTACTGCCATCCATGTAAGACATGACTTGCTCCTCCTTGTCTTCCACCATGATTGTGAGGCTTCCCCAGCCACATGGAACTGTAAGTCCAATTAAACCTCTTTTCTTTTGTAAATTGCCCAGTCTTGGGTATGTCTTTATCAGCAGCATGAAAACAGACTAATACAGTTGTCATTTAAAGTATGGAACCATCATGGCAAAATTATAACAGACAGTGAAAAAGATCTGACCTAAATGATTTCATCTCTCTTCTAACCTCCAAGCTGTCCTTGTTCAGTCCTGGGCATATTCTGAACTAATTGGGAGGAACTTAGTTTAGAGTTTACCTTTAAATCAAAGATGATGAGTCCCTTTCCAAAACAAATCTTATAGCCTGTGGACTAGACTATCTAAAGCTACAAGATTGGAAGTTATGGTAACCTTACTAATTTAAAGATGTAGCATTTTTATTAAACCAATATCAATGTCTTATTTACTAAAGATTACATAAGCAAAGGTCATTCTGTTTTCGGCTGGGCTTATGGTTTTGTAACCCCTATGCCACATTTTGATACCTTATAGTATTTGGCAGGGACAAGTATGAAATTGCTTGATTAATAAATGGAAACTAAAATGAATGCTGACAGTTTTAAGACATTTCTAAAAATTAGTTAACCAGTAATTTTAAAGGTAGCTTATTTATTAAAGATTTTACTTAATTTACATAAACTTAAAAGAGCATTTGACTAGTCTTCTTTCTTCCTGATGAAGTATTTGACTCCAGTACTTTTATTTTCTTAAGTCAATTAATTGGAGCTCTTTTATATATTTTCAATAGTGAAACATTCTGTACACAACACATACATACATAGACATATTAGGTATGATGATAAAAATGCATCTTATAGATTCATAAAACCATTTTTTCCTACCTTACACTTTAAAATTTTTGATAACCTGTTTTGCTACCCTACGCAATTGTCAGCTAAATAGCCTTAAATTTGCATATTAAAGGAAACAACTTAGGTGAAAATCAAATAGCAAAATCTACATCATAAGGTACAGAGAAAAAAGAATATATCTAGTGTGCTAGAAAGGAATTAAAATGGACTTAATTACCAATTAAACATTAAATTATAGAAATTATAAAGACCTTGGCCTATTAAATGCACACACACACACAAAGATCCTATAGCTTTTATTTCAGAACCTTAACCATGAGATATATACAAATTCACTGGCTTGTAAAAAGAACCTGTTGGATCCAAACAGTGGTTTTTATCTTAATAGAAAAATAGCAACAGATTTAAAGCAGACAAAAAAGAACAAGAGAAAAAAAAGAAAACTTAGACCTCTATAGCAGGTCGACCTTAGGGCTCTTTTTCCTTAATGTAAATGTACACAAAGACCACATTACTTCCATTTTACATAAACTCTGGTAAGTAGAGGTGTCATATAATCTAACAGGTGCTTGATAAAGGTAATTCTCATTGTTTTCTCCTCATACCTATATTACTTGTTCCCCCCCCCCTTTTTTTTTTTTTTTTAAGGAGAAACTGAGCTGTTGCCTAGGGTTTTTGTGTGGTGGATTGATGTGTGCTGCTTGTGGGCATGACTCCACAGTGTGTCACCACTGTGTTGTATCCGTCCTCTTATGTGTCTCAGTTTATCTCTTCAAAGGTCTATAACCTCTGAAAGGGCTCAAAACACTGGGTGATCAGCCCTTATATGCATTTCCTGGAGGAGTCTTTTTTAAAAAATTATTTTTTGTTGGAAATTTCCCTGTGCGGCCACACTCGTTTTGGGGGATCTACCTTGCAGACACTCCCATGAGGCCCCCAGTCACCCAGGGGCACCTTTCAGCTGGGAGGAACAAATGTCCTTCCTCTCTGGAGCTGAGAAAACTCAGTCTTTTACCTATGAAAACAACAGTTCATTCAGTTCAAAATGCAAATGTTCACAGACAACCCAAATAGAGATTAATTTTGGGAGAAAAAGCAGTACTGAATACCCCTTAGAATGCATCTCTGAATTAGAATTAGGATCCTTAAACAACTTCCTAGGAGAGGACTACTGCTGCTGCTACTACTACTACTACTACTACTACTACTACTACTACTACTACTACTACTACTAATAAACAGCCAAGACTTCTTCTTGTAAACTGTGCCCAGTCACCCCTAGTTTGTAGCTCTTATCTGCCATTACACATACCAAGGTCAAATCCTCTCACAGTATGAGGTAATCTCTGGTACCTCCACAGCCAAAAAGGTCAGGTCATGCAAAACAGGAAAACAGAGCTTTAGACCTAAGAAGAATTTGCCTATGACTCTTGAAACTCCACAAGAAAACAGAATACCCCAAAAGGAGTGAGTGGCACCTTTGTGCCATTAAAATTATTTAATGGGGTTCACGTCAACAGAAGCTTTCTATAGACTTGTTCCTCATTGTCTTCTGCCATGATTGTGAGGTCCCCCCAGCCACGTGGAACTGTAAGTCCATTAAACCTCTTTCTTTTGTAAATTGCCCAGTCTCGATAAAGTCTTTATCAGTAGCGTGAAAATGGATGAATAAAACATCTTGGAATCAGTGAACAGCCCTCACCAGACAACAAATGTTCAATAGCCTTTATCTTGGAACTCTAAGCTTCCAGGACTGTGAGAGAATACATTTCTGTTGTTTATGAATTTCCCCGTTTTTGATATTTTGTTATAGCAGCACAAAATGGAATAAGGTAACAATGCTGTATATATACATATATACTCTTCAAAGGAGATGTCACCTCATTATTTCAGCAGATTCTATTATTAGCATACAAAAAATAGGATAGGAAAACAAGGAAACCGAGGCAGAGGAAAATGAATATTATCCAAGCACTCATTATATGGTGATGGTGCCACTGCTGCTAGAGGTAAAGGAAAAGAATGCACCTAAAAGGCAAAAAATATGTGAACATAACTTATTAAAAAACCTCATAACTACAATAAGTTATATAGATTATTTACAAAGGACCTTTCAATAAAATACTATTAATGATGATGAAAAGTTAAAGAACAGTATTATAGAATAAAGTCAACTGCATTCATTATAGATTTATAATCTCTAAAAATGCATTACACTAAATTTATTTTCATTCCTTTGGATGCATTAATCTTGAATTATGCCAATTTTAAAACATGTAATGAGCATTCTAACTTTTATTTATTTTATTAAATGTTATTTTTGGAAAACTAAAATGCTGTGTTTAAAGATACAGATTTTAAAAATGCTGTTACCTGTAAATATTCCAATCAAGGTTTATAAATCAAACCACAGTGAATATATTTTTAAATAAAAATTCTGATAATTAGAAACTTTTAAATTGAAAACAGATTTTATGTTTTCTCAAGCATTGAACATTTCCCTCCAAAAGTTAACTGGGAAAGAGACAATATCAAATTACACAAAGATAACATCACTCGGTTCAATACTTTCAGGTTTGAAAAATGAATGCTGACATCCCACCTCTAATCTGTGGTTATCACAAGGGTCTAGTTGTAAGAACATTTGCCATATATTGTCTTAAATTTTTGAGACACTAGGGACTCTTCAGAACTAGGATGCAAGTAGAATTACTCTTTCTATGTAACAGTAATTGGATTCAGGACTCCTTGTGCAATACTTTTAGAGAGACGTAAAGATTCTTCAGTCAAAATGTTGACAAACGTCTGCTTCAAGTGAAAGTTAAGGTCGTGTACAAAGGCTTAAAATTTTCTGCAAAAGAAATAATTTTCCTCACACAAGGATTATGATTTCTAAGAATCCTATGGTAAAAAACAGTCTTGCAAGAATAATCATAAAGGTCTACAAGGAAACAGAAAGTACTAAGAACAGAGATTATACTTTAAGACAATGTTAAGGGTTGGTTTATTTTTGTAAGCTTTCTTTGTTTTACCAGTGCCTTCTTCATAAAGAATATTACATTTATATATTAGAATTCTATATTTTCACAATTTCAACACTATAGTTTTATATAGTATGCCAAAATTAACTACAATAGGATATACATATATATACACATACTTGCACGCAAAAATAGAAAGTTGCATAGCATATATATGTGGTACATATGCATAGAGATACATAGAAGTATATATTCATGTGTGCATGTGTGTACATACACATATATATTATACATAATTATTTTATTGAAGAATATGTATTTAATAATTCTCAACAATTCCTTTACAAACTTTCAAAAAGTCCTGACTTAAAAGATTCCCAATTTTCATTTGTATATAAAATTATCAGAAAGTGGTTTCCTTTACAGGATTCTACTTTAACTAATTTTGTTCTGCCTAGGTGGGTTAGATATTAACATGCATATTCACTCATCTGCATGGATGCAATAATTTATCTCACTGGGGCATAAACCATCTTTAGTATCTACATTTTTTCAAGTTATCTGCAACCTTTCTAACAGTAACCTTAAAGTTTTTTAGAATCTTATGATAGATTTTAATTGTATCTTAGATTGACTGTGGCATAAACACTACTCTGAGAAAGGCAAAAATATGGAATAAAAATGGACTCTAAAATAAATGGGAAAAATCTAGCATACTCTCATCTAGTAGGGGTAGATGATCATCTGCAAGAATACCACACATTCATTTTCTCATGGAAGTCTGAATTAATAAGCCTGTATTACAAATACTGTAAAATACGTACTAATATAAATATCTTGTAATTAGACCAAGGGTTGGGGAGTGCAGATTCAGAATCATTATCACCACTCAGACACTATGCCAACTTAGGCAAGCCCCTTGGAAACCTTGGGATTGAAATCTACATCACAAACAAAATAGTTAAACAGTTGATCTCTGTACAACTGGATATTGTAGTTAACCTGTTCTAAAAAGTTTTAATTGCATTGGTTATGAAGCCTAATATCTTTTTAGCATTTAAATTTTATTAATCTACTTTCCTTCTAAACTTAGCAGTTATCTGGCTTACCATTTTGACAAATCGTTGATCTTCGTGTAGTCTTACTTTCCTTTTAAACACGCTTGTAATTTTCTCACCCTATATCATAAAATTCCTTAGAGTTAGAAATTTTATCTAATTTCATGGCTATTTTCAAAGACTTAAAGTATATGTTAAGAGAAATTAAAGTTCTGAAACTTTTAAAGATTCCACAATTTGTGACATATGCTTATCACCATCATCGTCATCATCATACCAAGCATATGTGTGTAAAGTGTTATAGTTTATATATGTATATATCTGTACATATATATACATACATATATAGTATGCAGAAATTCTTCTTATGTATTAAGAATGCATTAGCTTTTTTAGTCCTCATAACAAACCATTGTGGTAGATAACATTGATATTCATGTTTTAGAGATGAGAACACTGAAGTCCCAAAGGTTGAAATATTTGTTCAAGATGATGCAGCTGTCAAATGGCAGTTACTAGTTTTGAGTCTTTATTAATTTGTGGAAACATCATTCTAAGAAGGAAAAGCATCATTATTATCATGAAATTGAAAGCAATGCTATTGACCCACTGTGTCACTACTGGTAAATCACAAATCTGTCTACATTTCAGTTTTCTGAGCTATAAAATGCCAAAACCAAAACAAAACAAAACAAAAGGCATTAAATCATTGTAAATAATCCCCTAACTCTTATGTCAATGATTTTAGATTTTGTTTATCATTTTAAATCCTGATTAGTAAAACCTACTTACAACAACTTGTACTAGATATCTTTTCTCCTTATGTAAGTCTTTAAGGAGTAGTCAAATTAATAAATATGCATTTAGTGCTCTCAATTTACCATACATTTATATGCTCACATATCCGTTCACTTATTTTTTAATCTTCACTTACTTATTAAATATTCACTCTGATTCAGTGTCTTTGCTATTCACTGGGGTATATGGAGATGAAACTCTCTACTTGGAAATCACAATATATGGAGGCGGCAACAGTAATGAAATAATCACAGCAGTAATTTCACAATTGTAAGTTGATAAATGCTATGAGAACAAAGTTTAGAGTGTTAGGAGAGCACTTTAAAGCTGGGGGAATAATTATGGCTATGTATGTCCAGTGTATAAGCTGTGCAGTGCCGGTTCTAAGGAAAATCACTGTAATACTTAGATATACTATAAAATAATATACATTTTATGTATAGAGGCAACATCTCTTTCATTTAACCACTCCCTTTTGGTACCAAAGGATTAATATTCGAATGTTTAAAACCATCAGCAGTCAGGATGAGCTAGGCTATGCTATGGTAGTAAACAAATCAGTATCTTATTGATACATGAGACTAAATATTTATTTCTTCACATTAAATGTCCATCAAGGAGCAGGTTGGAATCTGCTTATTGTCACTCAGGAATGCAGGCTCATAAAGGCTCATTCTCACTGTGAGTATTCGTGGTCACCATGACAGATGGAATAAAATGTGTCAAATAATACATCAGATCTTAAACCATTTACCTAGATATAGCAGACACTACTTCCACCCTTATTTCATTGATCAAATAAAGTCACTTCTTCAGAACTACCATTAAATTAGGAGAGAAAATACAATCCTACTATGTAACCAGAAGGAGAATCTGAGTGCTTAATGAAATACCTAAGAAGTACCATAAAACACAGCTGGTATGGGAGCTTTGAATAGTGGTAAAATAAACCTGAATGAGGATGTGAATATCTCACTAGTGACATTAGCATGGATTCTGTTATGAAAAGTGGTTGAATTTTGTTTATAAAAGAATAATAAATTCCTATTTTTATTTCTTTGGACATCTAAGTTTCCTTATTGAAAATGCCTTTTTATCCACCTGATGAATATTTTATTCATTCTCAAGTCCCAAATCACATATCACTTTCTTTGAGAAGTCTTCCCTGACTCCCTTAAGTTGCAATAATCACTCACTCTCTGTGCAATATCTGTATGCTTTTCCTGCTTTGCATTTATCATGCTGAACTGTCGATGTTTACTTACGTCTCTGACTCCCTTACTGAATGACAAGTTCTCCTAGTACAGACTATGCCTTATTCCTCTCTAAGTCCCCAGTATGTGCCATGGTGCATAGAACATAAAATATTTCCAATTTAAGCTAAATTATTTATAATATCTTGTGGTCAATGTTTTTAATAGCAAAACATAGGTAATCATTTGTTTATAAAAATATATTAAAAGCTGGAAAAAAATGTTGTGACTCGAAACAAGGAGAAACTTGTTCAGAAAATTGTTACAGATGTATTCCAAAGGATACTATTGTATCAGATGTATTAATATTATAACCAGAACTACAACATTTTTCATTTTGGGAGGAGGATTATTGTTTTAGAGGTAAGAGCAACTATCAGGATTAAAATGTAGATAGCTAATTTGTATTTTTTTGTATAAGATTTGCTGATTGCAAGTATTCACCAGTGGTGTACTTCAAACCCTTCTAAATCCAGCATGGGTAAAGCACAAGCATTCTCGTCATTACTTCAACAACTCAACTACTCCTAAGAAGAGTACAATTATATGTACTTTTTCTGCATATAAATATATTAAAAAGTAAGGCTTTTCTAGGCTCATCTCTTAGATGAATTTTTCATTTGTCTTAATTACTGTTACCTCAAAATTGAAAAATATGACAGTTTAGTCAACCACTAATTGTAATATGTAAATTGGAGTTTTTAACTCAATCAGTGTTATATATGCAGAACTGAGAAGAATAGGGATGAATCAACTTACCATAATTGCTCAGTTTCATAAACAATCTTATTGAATAATAAGCTAATTCAATTTGACGTTCTTAGTCTCGAGGTTAAAGTGGAGAAGGAAAGTAAATTTGCCTGCTCAGGGTTAAGATGGAACATGGATAAATGTTACACCACAAAGAAATGTACAATTTATTTAGTTTTTATATCACCTCCTTTTCTCACTGTAAAAAATAGGTAGCATGTTTTTCACCCTATTTTAAAATACTTCTATGTAAAATTAGAACTGGTGTTGGAAAACTTTATTTTTAAAACATTTCAAAGACTAGTAGGTCCATTTAGAGTACAGTTATGATGAAGTAATTTTGAAGTAGATTGCTTTGAAAGAAAGTCATCTTCTCTGGACTTAGTTACATGATATCCTCACTGAAATGAGTATTGCTTTAGAATATTGTTCAGGAAATAGCAATGATCAAAATGCATTCAGGGTAAAACTTTCGAGTTTGAATCTTTCATTTTAGTGTCCTGATAGAAAGGATCAAATAATTCAGTTGGCTTATTTTGAAATGAGCTAATTGCTTTATAAAAGCTCACTTTCATTTTAAGAAAAATGCTTGAATGTTAGCAGCACCAAAATAACTATGCCCCTCCTGTGGAAGAGTCATGAGTGAAACTGTTAGTAAAAGAGGTGAGAACCTAAGCTATTAGTTTTCAGGAAAAACAAAGTATTGGCCAGAAATTAAACTATAGTTTAATGCGGATAAAATTTTTTTGTTCAGCCATGTCTGCTGGAAAAAGAATAATGGATACAAAGTAAAATAAAACTCATCTGCTTCCAGTAGGCACTCTTTTAGGTCCCTGAGGAAGGCAGATGCATCTGCACCTGTCAAATGTATTAACTTTATCACAAGCTGAGCTTTGGCCCAAACTCCATTTAGTTGCCTGAAATGGTGACTGTATGTGAATCACAGAGTCTAATTTGGATCTCCAATCCCTGGCAGAAAATAAAATCAAGTTGAGTGGCTTCTTTGACCCATTTCCTGTAGGTCTTCACCCCAATTTGGACCTCTAGATCTTACAATTTTAAAGACAAAGGAGGATGAAGAAAAAAGCCTCCTCAAGAGGAAAAAGAACATTTTTATTCCTAGGGTTTGGGGCAGAAGATTTAGTAGTTAAAAAGAAGTGTTCAGAGATAAAATACATTTATTAAAATTATCAAATGGGTATAGACTTATTCATTTCTCTGCATGATATCAAACATCCCTTGGATTAAGATAGGCTACCTGAGAATCAGGTATTTGAATCACTCCTTTTCATCCAATTACTTAAAAGAAAGTTCTTTGATGTGAGTACCTTAATCTCTGTTGAGAGATATAACAATCTATGTTTATTCTTAGCTTGGGGTTAAAATATTGCTCAGAATATATTCTTTATGGTGGCAAAAGCAAATAACACTTGTTGTCTCTTTACTTATATTATTTGTGCTTTTCTAGAACATCAAATTTCTATTCACCTCATGCACAGTGTGAATTTTGTCTTTGCTACAAAGTTTGGAGGGAAGTTTTTGGTCTCTACATAAAAAACTAGAATCTAAGGATATACTAACCTTATTCCCTAAGTCTTTATATTTTTATTTAAATTTTCTTGTATAATTTAATGTACTTTATGCTGCTCTAATGAATCTTTTAACATAATAGTAAATTATTTCTGAACAAGAGATGTGTGTGTATAAAGTATTTTGTGCAATTAAGAATCAAGATATTTTCAATTTCATATTCTTAAACTAATGTTTTAGTTTTCGTGACTGCACAGAAATTACTTTTGACTAAATCTTAGTAACTGCATAATTTATAAATTAACCCATTTATTTTTGATTGACAGGAACACACAAATGATTTGGAAAGAAATATAAATGTGAGAAAGAAATAAACTTTTATAAAAGAAACATGAAAAGGAAAAATTACAGAAAAACAATATAAATGTAAAGTCATTTACTTAATAAAAGTGGGAGACTATCTTTAGATAATATATGTCTCATGCAGGTTAGTTGCTTGTCTTGGAGAAACAGAGTGTAATTTTTTAATTTCCCAAAACAATAAAATCAGGCTTATTGAGGTATAAACTGGATAAAATAACAGTATGTAAAACTATATTGCTCAGTGACTTATGGTAAATGTATGAAGTCATATAACCATCATCATGGCTTATCTATGCATAAACTTTTATTTTAACCTAATTGTCTTTATATTTAAATTGGTCATGTGTAGATAACATGTGTTTGAAGCTTGCCTTTTTGTCCCCCAATCTGAAAATATGTATTATTGGGATGTTTTGACTATTTTTAAACCTACTATCTTGCTACTAGTTTTCTATTTGTCTCTTATTTGTTTTCTTTTTTAAATCTTTTGCTGCCTCACTTTGGATTATTTGGGTAATTTTATGATTCCATGTTGTCATTTGTATTAGTATAACATATTGCTTTATTATTGTGTGTGTTTGTGACTCATATTATATTAATGTTCTCCAGCTAAAGACCACCAGAAACACACCTGTGATGGTTAATTTTATGTGTCAACTTGCCTGGGACACAAGGTACAGAGAAATAAACAATATTTTTCTTCTGTGATGCAACCAGTAATATCACCTCGTGCTTCTGGGTGATACTAACATTTGAATTGGCAGACTGAGTGAAGCAGATACCCCTCACCAATATAGATAAGCCTCATCCAATCTATTGAAGGTCTGAAGAGAAGAAAAGCAAGGAAAGAAGAATTTGCTTTCTGCTGAATGTCTTTGAGTTGAAATATTAGTCTTCTCTGAACTTGGATTGGCACATACCATCAGCTGTCCTGATTCTGAGACCTTAAGTCTTAGACTGTAACTACACTACTGGCTCTTGGAAATATCAGACTGTGGGTTCTGAGCTTTTATAATTGTGTGAGTAAATTTTTCTCTGGACAACACTAACCAACATAGTGGAACTCCTTATCTCACCAATGGAAAAACAAGCAAACAAACAAACAAAACACATCATGGGGAACTATGGAGCATCCCAAGAGGGTATTAGAAAGAATTCATTACATAATTTGAGCTTGTATTAATTGATTTTGGGAAGGATTTACTAAAGCTGGGATTTGCTATGGATTGCAATTCCATAAAGCTATGGAAGCTTCAATCCATAGCAAATCCCAGCTTTAGTAAATCCTTCCCAAAATCCATGTGGGGGAATTCTATGCTTGGGTATCTTAACTTCATATTTAAGGAATAAGAAATTAAGTAAAGTTTAAAGATGTAAATTGGTAAAGAAACAGTAGTTATTTATATTAACTAGACTAAGATGTTAAATAATTTTTGTTGTTTGGACAATGTTTATGTTTATTGTGTGTGTTTTCAGGCCTGACTGTGAGTCCCAGTCCAGTTCTTAGCTTTCAAATGTTATATTTCTGTTTCTCTATTTTCCATTTCTGAGTTCAGCATTTTGCTATTTTACCTATGAGACATTTACTGCAGTACAGTACCATTTTCCCTCTCACCCTTTTTTATTATTCATACAACTTACTTCTATATGGTTTAAACTCTACACTACATTATTATCATTTTTCTTTTAGCTATTCAATTGTTATTTACAGAGACCTTATAAATATATGTATAAATACATATATTTACCATTTCTGGTGTTCTTCATTTCTTTGTATAGATTTCCATCTAGTTTCATTTTCCATATTCTTGAAATACCTCTTTTAACATGTTTTGCAGTGCATATATATATTGGTAATAGCTTTTTTAAAGGTTTGATATATCTAAGAGAGTTCTGATGTTTTCTTCATTTTTAAAAGACATTTTTGGGCTAATGAATTTTAGGTTTTGGTCTTTTTTTTTCTTCTTCTTCTTTCAGTCCAGAGGTACCCAACTATTTGGTTAAGCAGTATTCTGAATATCTGTGAGTGTGTTTCTGGGTGAGATTAATATTTGAATCAGCACACTATGTAAAGTAGATTATTATGATGATGAGTCATAGGGTAGTTTTCTGTATGTTCATAGTGCTTTGAGTTGAGCTCTTTGGATATATTCATTTATAATTTTTTTCCAGCTTTTCTTTTGGTTCAAGGGGTACATATTCAGGTTTGTTACATGAGTAAATTGCATGTCATGGGCTATCTATAATTTTAATCAAGTTCAGAAATTTTCTCTTCTATAGTATCTGCTCTGCTATTAATCCCATTCAATGCATGTTCCATCTTAGAAGTTGTTTATTTTTCACCTCTAGAAATTCCGTGGGGGGCTTTTTTAGAGCTCCCTATTAATATGCTCAAGCTTTTCTTTAGTTTTTTTGATTTATAGGATATGGTTATAATGACTGTGATATTGTCCTTGTCTATTAAGTTTATCATTGATATTGTTACACTAATAAGCAGTAACAAGACATGAGCAGGGCAGGCAAGGGCTCCCCCATCAGGAAAGTCAGGAGACCATCAGGTGATGGTCAGTTGGTTGTTAAACTGCCTTTCTAGAAGAATAATTGGTTGCAACCATTGCTATGAAAAAGCAGTCTCCCAATAGAAAGAAACACCAGAACCTAGTGATCAGCAGCTTCCCAATAAGATCTCAGGAGTTGGGCGAGTGGGCTTAAGCATGAGCACTATCAGGCTAAATGGTGGAGTTTAACTGCTATATGAGCTTCCTCTAGGAACACTCAACTGGTAAGGGAAAAACGCCTCAAGTGAGAACACATACAACTTCAGTAAACACACTGTACATGCTGCCCCTCCCAAGTGCTGGCAGGCCACTGTGCAGACAGATAGCCCACCCCAACAGAAGAATCAGGGGAGAAGAGATGCAACCTTCTGGAGCATGCCAACACATACAACCCTCATTCAAAGGTCAAACCACACATGTGAATCTTTCAAATTACTGACTTGGCCCTCTTCCAAGTGTACTTTACTTCCTTTGGTTCTTTGTCTAAAACTTGTTAGTAAATGTTCACTTCTGTTCTAAAACTTGTTTCAGTCTCTTACTCTGCCTTATGCTCCCTTGGTCGAATTTTTTCATCTGAGGAAGCAAGAATTGAGGTTGTTGCAGATTCCCATATAAATTTGCTGCTGGTAACAACATCATTTTGTGATCTGTTTCAATCATCTCCTACATATTGCTTTTTTTCCCTAACTTGTTGTATATGTGCCAATTTTTGATCGTATGCTAAACATGACAAGTTTTATCTTGTGTATTTTTTATTCTTTTAAATAGCCTTGATCTGTGCACTAATTTTTATTGTTATTTGGAATCAATCAGTTTTGCCTATTTGAGTTTTCCTTTAAACTGTTTCAGACAGAACCAGAGTAGTCTTTATTTTAAGACTGGTTTTGTCCTATTATTGAATATCTTCTGAATACAATACCTCATGCCCTATAAATTAAGAGGTTTTTTTCATTGTGGCATGTAAAAACACAAACTATTCCTGGCCTTTTGAAAGCTCAACCGATAGTTCCTTCTGCTTCCTTTTTTTTTTTTTTTCCCCCCCAAGCCTTGGGTAATTCTTTATACACATTGCTGTGGTTTTGCTCAACTGAAGATACATGATAAAGCTTGTGCAGATGGAGAGAGTTCTCTTTCCTTGCAATTCTCTCCTCTTTGGTACTCTGTATTGCACTCTCTAGCTGCCTTAGCTTCGCTAGAATCTGAGTTCTGTCTCCCCACTCAGGAAAACCACTGGGCTCTGCTTTGTTCGCACCTTGATGCTCCGATGCAGGAGTCCCTAAACTCCAGGCTGCGGACACAGTACCTACTCGCGGCCTGTTGGGAACTGGCTTCACAACAGGAGGCGAGCGGTGGGCAAGTGAGCACTACAGTTTAAACTCTGCCTCCTGTTAGATCAGCTGTGTCATTAGTTTCTCATAGGAGCAGGAATCCTACTGTGAACTGCACATGTGAGGGATCTAGGTTGCAGTGCTCCTTATGAGAATGAAATTAATGCCTGATGTTCTAAGGTGGAAGAGTTTCATCCTGAAACCATCCCCCATCACAGCCTCGTCCATGGAAAAATTGTCTTTCATGAAACCAGTTCCTGGTGCCAAAAAGATTGGGGACCACTGCTCTGTGGCATGGGGGTTTTTCAGGGAGTACAGTGGGTACATTATGGGGCTAAGCTCATTTGTTTTCCCTTTTTTAGCCATACTGTCATGGACTGATATCTGAAAACTCTTGTTCCATATATTTTTTATTTTTTAGTTGCATCAGAAAGGTTGGTAAATATAGCACATGTTATGAATCTTGGCCGAGAGCTCACATTCTCTCCTATTTTTCCCTCCTTTTCTGCTCTTTACATATCAATTGGAATAATTTGAAATAATTTGCATTTAATTTAACTGCTATGTCTTGTGCTAACCCTTCAAAGGAATTTTTAACCTCTGATGTGTGTTTTCACTTGTATCATTTTCTAATGCTCTTATTTTTATACTTTTAAATGTCTACTAAATTACTCATTTGTTCAGGAACATTCTCCACATTTCCTAGTAGATTTTCCAAGATGTTATTTGTTGTTATTTTCATTCCTAATTTAGAGTTCTGATGTCTGTGTCATTCTAGGTTTTGTTTTCTCATAGCTGTTTATTTCTTAGATTGTTTCTTCATTTTCTTTTCCTTGTTTTGTTTTTTTTTTTCCTTCGGTATTTTTATAATGTTTTATGCTGAGTGTGAAAAAGAATCACAGAAAATAAGGTAAATAAGATTTGAGCTAAGAAATAAGTATGCCACTTTATTTATTTTTTCTGGCATGTAGTGATAGTGATAGGGTTTATATCAATCTATTCCATAGATGGAATTATATAGCATTTTATTATTACCTATATCTGAATACAGTTTTAAATTTCTTGGGTGGGAGGCTCCTGTTACCTTGAGTGTAAAGTGATGCAAGGAACATCAAAAGGCTTTTTTTTTCTTTTTTCCAGGGTTTCTGTTCCATCTTCAGCTTTCAGCAGAACCTACAAACCTTCCCCAGGTGAGTCCCCAGGTGAGAGGTGTCTGTGCTTTTGCTCCTCCTGCAGAAGGTTGCTGTTGTTTGTTATTTGGCATCAGTCTCTTGATGCACATAGGAAGGTTTTTTGGTTCCATTGGTCCCAACTTCATGTGGAATAAAGTCTGTGCCCCTGAGCCTTAAAAGTCGATCTTTCTCTGCATTTCTGCTTCTTGTACCACGAAAAGAATATATTACCTTATATTTGTGGTTCATCTTGAATGGGAGATAATGTTCTGCCTTTCCTGCAATGATTGTAGGTTTCCACAGAGATGCACCCACTATATCCTTGCATAATATATGATTTTGCAAGTTTATCTTTTAAAAAATCCAGTTCTGTATGAATTATAGGGTTAACTGAGGAAATTTACGTGTAGATATTTTTATTGTGTATTTTATCAATTTGAATTTTCCTGTATATTAAATCATTTATTAGTTATGCAGAAGACTGGCTTTGTTGTTATTAAATATAAACTAAAATAAATAGAAGTAAATATGATCTGTGGAACTCACTTCAAATGATCCTAACAAAGAAAAATGAATGTATACCTATAATATATGTACATATATACATATGTGTGTGTAGATATATATAGAGAGAGAGGAAATAAATTTGGCAAAAGTTAGTAACTATTGAATCTAGATGCAGATTACTCAAAATTTAATGTGTTGTTCTTTCAGTTATTTTGAAAGTTGAAGTTTTAAAAAAGTTTTGAAAAATATAATACCTAGCTTCCCATGGAGAATAATAAGTACTTATAACTATAAGGTATTCTAAGTCAAGCACACATAATAGGCATTTGTCACATACAGTAATACAAAACTCTAGAAATACAAGTTTGTAAAGAGCAATGATGAATACATTAATTTATAGAGTCAATTTATATCTACAAAAGTTGAATTATTAAAATATAAATGTTCTGTCTTTTCTGTATACTCATAATACTTCATTATAACTGATCTAACACTGTTTTATAAGACTAGTTAATAAAAATAATAAAATTATTTATTTAAAATAATAAAGTAACATTATGAGAATAATGTCTCTCCCAAAACAAAGTGTTACAATTTTGTTTTGTATAAAAATCTTAGAAACTATTATTATCACATCAATAGCCATCACCTACTATGTGCAAGGAACACAGGTAAGTAGGCATTTAAAAGGTTATACCCATAAATAAGTCACACTTTGTTCTTAAAGAGAGGAGTAGTTTATTTTTATTTCAGTATCTTGATGAATTTCTTAATCCATTTGCAATGTTTGGTTATAAATTTAAAACCGATTATTTTCTACAATGGGCAAATTATATGTTTAGAAATATGCAGCTCTGCTTCTTTGTAACTAAATATATTTTTGCTTTGTGATCAGCTAAAGGGAAGAAAGTATTTGATCCATTATTAAGTTGACATTGTGTTCTTCAAGGAAAAAGCAACTCTCATATTTAATGAGTCATTTTACATTCCAATTGTCATTTATGTGAACTAGTTTTATCTGCTATTTTTGTATTAACATAAGAAGTCTACTAAGCACAGAGAAAATATGTTACTCTCAGACTGACTAAAATACATTCTAAATGCTCTCTGTAAATATTGATTTTATTAAAATTACATGAGTATATAAGATCAAAATATTTTAAGAACATTTTTAATATGTGCATTTAAATGTTGATTAATAGTGACATATGTGATGGGCTGTTTATCTTTGATAATGTAACAGCAAGGGAGAAATTCTAACACTTTCTCTCAGAAATCTGATGTTTATAATATATTATTATATAATTATGGCATAATATCCTAAGCAGCAAATTTGGAGTATTTCAGAGAATTTTGTCAAAAAGTATTAATAACTAGTATCTAATAATGAGATACAGTTTATGCTTCATTGAAACTCCTTTAAAATTGCACTGAAAAAATTAGTAAATGATTGAAATGTAAGCACATCTCTTTCACCCAACATTGTAAGGTCTTAGTAATTTACTGTATAAATACTCTATGAGTTTGTTTTCACACTGCTATCAAAAAACTGAGACTGGGTAATTTACAAAGGAAAGAGGTTTAGTTGACTCACAGTTCCTTATGGCCGGGAGGTCTCAGGAAACTTACAAACATGGTGGAAGGTAAAGAAGAAACAAGTACTTCTTGTGGTGGCAAGAGAGAGAGAGAGAGAGCGAGCACAGGGGAAACTTTCACTTTTAAATCATCAGAAATCACGAGAAATCCCTCACTATCTCGAGAATAGCATGGGGACAACTGCCCTCATGATTTAATCACCTCCCTCCAGGTCTCTCCCTTGACACGTGGAGATTACAATTCAAGATGAGATTTGGATGGTGGCACAGAGTCAAACCATATCAAATGTCATGGTACATTAAGGTTCATTTCTACCTGAAATCTACCCCAATTATGTCCTGGTGAAAAAAATTAAAAATAAAATTTTATTATTAATTGCATTTGGTTTAAAATTGTTTGAGAATAAATGAATTGTTTAAAATTGTTTGAGATATCATTTCCTGTAAATGAAAGACATGCTTTTAGTCTTTACTAAGTAAATGTATATTTAGTTGTCATAAATGCAGAAATTTAAATATATAGTATACATATATATGTATATATATATAACAAGAATGAGGAGGGAATTAGAACAAAATTAGAAAAAAGAGTAAATGGAATAATGTGTCATTAGAAAATGTCTGTATACTCTTTCTAAAATTAAAGGATAAAGTTTAAAAAATTGTTTTAACTATTAATGTTTTATATATTCCTAAAATTACAGGATTCATTCACATGTTAATATTTATTAAAGAAGATAGATTCTAAATTCAGTTATATCTTCCATTTCATAATGCTTTTTCCTCCATAAATTTTACATAAAATTAAATAAATAATTTAATTTAATAATTACATAGAGTGAATTGTTTTTAGAAAAACAAAATAATGAGTAGGAAGACATTATATATAGAATTTACTGAGTGATAATGTCAGAGGTTTTTGACCCAGAGCAATTCCATCTTGAATATGGGCTTGGTAAAATAAGGCTGAGACATGCTGGGTGGCATTCCTAAAAGATTAGACATTGTAAGTCATAGAATAAGAGGGGAGGTTGGCACAAGATACAGTTCAGAAACACTTTGTGATAAAACACATTATAGTAAAGAAGCAGGTCTAAACCCACGGAAACTTAAGATGGCGACGAGAGTGACCGCTGGTCATCCTCACTACTACACTCCCACCAGTACCATGACAGTTTACAAATGTCATGGCAACGTGAGGAAGTTACCCTATATGGTCTAAAAAGGGGATATATGAATCGTTTACCCTTTGTTTAGCATATCATCAAGAAATATCTATAAAAATGGGCAAGTGGCAGCCCTAGAGGCTGATCTGCCTATGGAGTAGTAATTCTTTTATTCCTTTACCTTTTTAATAAACTTGTTTTCACTTTACTGTATGAACGTGCCACAAATTCTTTCTTGTGCGAGATCCAAGAACCCTCTGTTAGAGTCTGCATCAGGACCCCTTTCTGAAAAGCATAACAAGCTGCCCCCACCTCATTCTGTGGTATAGGACTAAAATTTAAAATTAAAATAAATTTTCAATTAATTTTTTAAACTACATTTTAATTTCAGTTCTAAAATTTTAATTTATTTAATTTAATAATTATTCTTGTGGCATAGGACTAATTTTTCTTTTCTTATTTTTCTTGCTTATTCCACATTGTTTTATTTTTAAAATAGTGTACATGTATTTATTTAAAATATTGAATTCTATTTTTAAAGTTCAATTTATTAAGAATTATGTGATAGATATCTATCTATACACAGATTACAGTAATGTCAAGAATAAATATAACATAAATAAATTTTTAATTAAGTCAAGAACAGAAAGTAACAATTGTTAAAATAAATAAAAGTGAAAGATCTGGGTATGTACTATAGATGCATACATGAGAAAAGGAACACCAGGAAGATTAGAAGATATTAGGTAATATAATTTGCATCACTGTGAAAGACTATTTTGTACACAAATGCAAAATATCTTAACTGTCTGTCACTTTTTATGTGTCAGACACATTTTAAATTTCAAAGATACGAAGAGACTGAAACATTAAATTAATTTAAAGCAATTCTTAGCCTAGTAGGGCAGGTCTTCTGCATAAGAGGAAGTGACTTATGATAGACTCGTGTACCTATAAAAGACAATTAGAAAATCTTGATTAACAATAAAATATAAATATTTTTAAAATCTAAGGTTATTAGAGAGATGCTGAATCAACAAAGAGTGAAGGCATCTAGATTCTGAAGGGGAGAGAAAACTACAGAGATGTGAGCTCACAATTTCTGTTATAATTTTTTTTACGATCCTTGTCACTTTGAGGCACAGAAGAAACATGTAAAAAAAAGAAAATTCTGTATGTTATTTAGGCAGATGGACACTACTCGAGGAGAGAAACCATGGAGCCAAAACAAGTATCATGGAATAGAAGAAAACAGAGTTGGAAAATTGAGGGTCAAGATTCCAGTGAGAAGGGAAGGGCACAGAACTTGGACTGACATATAGACAATTCTCCTGTCAACATGTATGAAGTGTGAAGCTGCCAGGAGTCAGAGGCTAAAAGGGGTGAGCTTAAACAGCCATTATAAAGCAGAAAGGAGTTTTGTGTCTCTGAGTTTGCTGAGGCAAGAAGGCTGAGAGTTCAGGGGAGTAACTGTGAGTTCGAAGTGCTGGTGGTTGAATAGATAGATTGCTAAAAAGTTGAATGCACCCACCACTCAGCTGGGAGCCCAGTTATACTAAAGTTACCAGCCAACATTCTATTGGCCTAGCAGAGGAACAACTGAGCTGCTCTGAAAGAAAATAACAGTAATGTTATCTGGAGTTTCTGTAATTATCTTATAGACCATGTTTTGCATTCAATAAAAAAGAAAAAAATTACTAGCCTTGCTAAAATACTGCACCATATACAACGGTTTTGAGAGACAGAGAGTCCTGATTTGTGAAGTTTGCTAAATTCTGTAATGTAAGTAATTTTACTTTATCTGATTTAATGTTATGAACATGAGTTCACTTAATGCAAAATTAGGAAGAGATGATCATTACTGTCTTTCAAATGGATATAAACCATTTTTAAACATTACTGAAAGTGACACAACTTGAAGACAGATATACAACAGCAATAGATACCCCAGTATCTATTCATTGAAGCCTCCTGCCAAAAAATTTAAAATAAGAGTTATTAACTGTTGAAAAAAATAGGGGAAAATGGACAAAATACATAAGAGAAAAATGGATATTCTACATCTGAAAACCATAAAAACTAAAAATGAGAAATTAATATTTGGTTTTAAGAGAAGAAAAAACAAAGTAAGATAAGGTTATAAAATTTTAAGTCATGTTAATAGACAATATTCAAATAGAGGTACACAGAGAAGAAAAGAGAAACATACAGATAAGAATATAAATGAAAGGTCTTCCCCATGTATAATTGATGCTCCATAAAACATAAAGTCCTCTAAAAATGTGTCAATAGTAATGTTAAAAAAGTTAGTAGCCATATTGTTAAAAATTATTACAAATATAAATCTATAGATTCAAGGAAGATTTTGATCTCTGGCAAGGGAAATTATAAAGAACCACATACAGTAGTGCATTATAGTAAACCTGTGAAGAGGGACATTGGAATGAGACAATTCTAAAAGTAACAAAAGAAGGGAAGAGAATATTTATCTTAACAAGAATAACAAAAATACTGACAAATGATTCTCAACAGAAGCAATGGAAGCCAGTCATTGGATATTATTTGCTAATATATATTTAAGGTGTTTTACTTCTTTCTTCATCCATACCTACATTCTCTTCTGCCATCTAAATCTTGGTGAAAAAAAAAATGTCAGCTAAATTCTCACATTAGATTGTCATCTTGGATGACCCTACAAGCAATTTGAATTCATTATCTTTGGCTCTAAACTCAGTTACTTATTCTTTGTCTTTCCTCATATTCTAGAATTTCAACATAATGTATTGTTAAATTCTGTGAATTTCAGGTCTCCAAGAAGTCTCACTTTTTAACTTCTAGAAGAGTTTCTCAGGCATCAGTTTGCTTCATTTATATGTTAATCCTACCCTGTTCTGTTCTGTCACAACGGTGTTAACTATTTGTGGGACTATAAAATATATAACCACTAGAATATAAGCCCATACATACAGGTTAATTGCTGTTGTGATCAACATTATATTTCTAAAACTTAGCACAGTTCTCAGTAAACATTTAATGAATGAGTTAATAATTTTTAGCTTCTGTATATGTTCTTACAACAACTCTTGTCACCTAAATTAACCCGCATCTGTGACTTCCTTGCAATAGGGAAAAACCTAACTACATATTAGATATTTGCAATTCCCAACAAATATTATTATTATTTTTTTTTACCTCCAAGCCTTTGCTCCTAATGTTTCCTCTCCATGAAATGTTCTTCCTCTCCTTTCTTATTTAATTCAATCTCGTTTATTCTTTAAACATAGTTTAGGTTACAACTTTTCCTTGATTCATGCTTAGATTCTGCAAGACTAGGTTAAGCATCTCTCTTTGCAATCTTATAAACAGATTTATAATGGCTAATATCAACCCAACTTCTATCATAAACCATTATCTAAGGTACTATAAATATGTTAGTGGTAGAAGTCATTTTAATTTTGTGTAGGATATATAATTTGTGGCCAATAAATATTTGTTGAGTAAAGAAGGTAAGTGACAAATCTTGGCTCTAATTCAAGGAATCTCATTTAACTGTTCTTTTCACTGAAAAACAACTGTCAAGTGTTTAAGAAATCAAATTTCTCCATAAATCTTACCTTTTAAAATTCATGTTACTGTTTTAATCATTATTTTAATAGATGGGTTATTTTTTCAATATTACATTATTAAGCAACTGAATATATATTAAACATGGATTCTGAAGCCTGAAAGATATTAGTATAGCCCTAAGCCAAAAAAAAGTTGTATATAAAAACTTGCTAATCACATAAATGATGCTGAGTAGTAAATGAATATAATATGATATAGTAACAGAAGTTTATATTGGCTCCAGTGTTAATATGGATGAAGGAAGAATCAACTCTACTGGGAAGGAGAGTTAAACAGAAGCTTTTGATAGGGAGCAATGGTGAATTTGATAGTTAAGTATTAATTGTTTTCAAAGAGGTAAGAGAAAGAGATTATATGCATGGGGAACATATGTTTAAATTAATGGAGAGAAAAAAACCTCAGCACATTTAGAACATTATGTGTCTCTCAACACTGTTTGAGTATAGCATGTAATGGAGGAGAAATTTGGGAATGAATGTGAAGATAAGGCAAGCAGAGGATACCCTTGGAATCATGTGTTATGTTATGCTAAGAGTTTCTGACTTTTCTGTGCAGATCATAGAAGATCTTTCCTAAATTTTAAGTAAGGGAGTGATACAATCAATGATGCAGAAAGAGCACCCTGTAAAAAATTTCTACACTTTGGAGAGCAAAGACTAGAATAGAAAGAACAATTTAGAAGGAATTCTAAGGATGAAACCGGAATTAACTGAAGTAAATGCAGTGAGTATGAAAATAGTTTCAATCTGAGGAAAAAAATAGGTAATAGAATTAGGCAAGACATGGTTGCCTATTACATATGGGGAACAATAACATATAATTGTGGATAACAACCTATTTCTAGTCTAGACAGTCAACATCACAATTCTGCCATTATCAGCAAAAGACAAAACAAAACAAAGTAGAATATACAAATCTTAATTTTGTGTAAAGAAGTTATCTGTTAGTAGTAATGAATAAGCAACAATCATCATAATTTCATAATGTTGCTTAATATTGTTCGTTGTAGCTTGTTAGGCTCCCATGATTTTTTAAGCCTTTACAGATAAAATAAAAATGAAAGTAATTCATTGTGAGAGTCTAAGAATGCTACTGATGTCATCATGAAATTTAAGTAGAAATGTATAACTTGTTGATATAGTTTGGCTATATCCCCACTGAAATTGCATCTTGAATTGTAGTTCCCATAATCCCCACATGACATGGGAGGGACCCACTATGAGGTAACTGAATCATGGGGGCAGTTAGCTCCATGCTCTTTTCATGATAGTGAGTGAGTTCTCATGTGATCTGATGATTTTATAAGGGACTTTTCTCCCTTTGCTCAGCACTTCTCCTTCCACCCTGTGAAGAAGGTGCCTTTCTGAATCCCTCCCTCTTCAGCCATCATTGTAAGTTTCCTGAGGCCTCACACCCATGCGGAACTGTGAGTCAATTAAACCTCTTTTCCTTGTAAATTACCCAATCTCAGGTGTTTCTACATAGAAGTGTGAGAACGGACTAAAACACTTGTCAAAGGTATTTTAATATAATGTGTGTGATAAAAGAACCAATATTCACAAAATGTGGTTGTAGATTTCTATTTTTGTCTTTTTCATTTGAATTATCCTATATCAGACTCACTAAAGACAAAATTTACAAAAATATAGTAATATTTGTCCCAGAATATGAGGGAGAAATAGTATCTTAGGACCTTAAATAGTTATTAGGACCAGAGTTTGTTTTTCCTAAAGGGTAATAAATGGCTGTTTACATCTGAATATAAAATTCTTTGTCTTTTTCCCTCCCTCCCTCCCTCCCCTCTACTTCCTTCCTTTTTCATTCCTTCCTTTTCTCTCTCAGGTTTTAGGCGTATTTTTTTCTCATTGTGCTTTCATGTAAAAGCTCTTAAGTAAACTTAAAGTGACAAAGGAAATTGGAAAGTCAATCAAGTCAATATTGTTGGTTAAATTGCTGAAGACTAATACACGTAATACTAAATAACAAACATCATGAGTCCTTCTTCTGCAAGGACTGATGCAAATATGTTTTCTTGCATGCTGGTTGCTAAGCAACAGGCCTGAAATGTTTATGTTGACCATGGATACAATGCTGTGCAGTCTAAAAAGCATAGGCATTTCCCCCATCATTTTTGAGCTATCATATCACATTATGCAAACAATGCTCTTAAAATAACAATGTTCTGTATAAATGAAAATTCTATGTATTATATGCAAACACAGATAATTTAAAACTTCTTTCAAATCAAAACTATTGTGGACACACAATTATAGTTAAAAATAAAAATATGTAATTAATTTTGATGGAGGTGGTAAAAACACTTATTTTTAATATATGTGGAAAACAATCAGAAATATTCATGAAAAAACTCAGTTACATGACAAGGATAAAGTAGGAATTATACTATTCTTTAATTTGTTCAAAAATTAGAAGATACTGCATATTACTAAGTAAAATGGACTTAAGTTATAGTATTTTGTATGTTTCATGATTTATTACATTTCATGACTTCTGTCTATATGGAATGATCATATCAATGTGTAATTACCCAACGGATCAGGGGACAGAACTCTTAAAAAAAAAAAAAAAGTAAGAGGCACAAATTAGGGGATTTGAAAAAAAGGGGATGAGGGTGGTTTATGATATTATAGATATAAGATCCCCAAATCAAAATTTCAGGGTTATATATCACAGCAGAATGATCTAGGGAGATTATACAAAAAATAATTCCACAGTTTTAAGAATGAGCTGTCTTTGATACCTCTATGCATTCTGAAGGATAAGGAACATGACTCACATATTTTTTCCTATGATATGATATCTTGAGAAATAGGATGTTAAGAAAAATAAATAAATTCTAATCTCACCCAACCATTGTGAAGTTTAATATGAAATGTGGTTTGGGATGTAGGCTATGGAACCTAAACCATGACCAACATTTCTTATGATTCCAAAATGTGAATAAAATTTGTTATTACTATGGCATGACTCTTGGAAAACTGGGGTCTGGAGTTGTGTTGAACCACAGGTTCAACGTTATTTAAGTAGTTTGATGAGTAGCAATTCTAATATTTTTATAATACCTATTAATATATGTTATAAAAAGAATAAAGAGTAAAGATGATGTGGCACCTGTTTGGAAAAGTAATACTGGATTAAAAACAAAAGTTACATGAAAACACACGCACACACACACACATAAAAAACAAACAAAAAAGAAGGCCAGGCATGGTGACTCACGCCTGTAATCCCAGCACTTTGGGAGGCCGAGATGGGCAGATCATGAGGTCAGGAGATTGAGACTATCCTGGTCAACATGGTGAAACCCTGTCTCTACTAAAAATACAAAAATTAGCAGAGCATGGTGGCGCACGCCTGTAGTCCAGCTACTCGGGAGACTGAGGCAGGAGACTGGTTAGAACCCAGGAGGCGGAGTTTGCAGTAAGCTGAGAAGTTGCCATTACACTCCAGCCTGGGGACAGAGCGAGACTGCATCTCAAAAAAAAAAAAAAAAAAAAAAAAAGAAAAAGAAATATTTTTTAAAAGTCCATGCCAGCACTACTTTCATTGAAGTGAAATATCTAGTATATACATTGTAAGTGATGACAGTAATATAAATTTATAACAAAGTGTAAAGTTCCCACTGTATTTTGTACTACTTACTGTATAATTAATGTTAGTTGTTATGTTTATTACCCAGCATAGTCATCATTGTTGTTGTTGTTGTTGTTTTTTGTCATTGTTAACTATGTTTATTTATTTGGAATTTAAACTTTGAAATAATAGAAGAACCTATATCAATTAAGATGACTGCATAGCCCTGGAACAAAACCTTAAATAGCAACATTTTGTTACTTTATCTAACAAGTAATCTAGATATAAATATTTCCAATAAGTATGCAATAACTCTTTGGTTAGTAATCAGGCTTTTACTGTGCTTCTAATAAATGATGCTAGCTTTTTGTTTTTAAGTTTGTCATTTCATAGCCTAAAGATGGCTGCTAAAACTTCAATTATCACATCTTCACAAAAACTGCATTTAAGCAAGAAGAAGAAAAGGGAATGTTCTCTTTATTTATTTTTAATCAGGAGTGAGAAACCTCCTCAATATCCCACCTATCAGACATTTTTGACTTACGGATCAGAATCAGGTCACACTTTCACTCCGTAGTAGGAACTTATAGAGGATATAACATGACTAAGATTGTTTTAGACAAATAATAATCCATCCCTGGGGGGTGGTGAAGAGGCTTATGTTAATTAAGCATATTGCTGCTTGAACAAAATTTGGTTTAATAAACTGAGGAAGACAAATTGTTAGCCAACAAATAGTGCCTCAGACTGCTTTCAATTAACTAGCACTTTGTCAGGGAGTGGGGAAAGAAATAATTTGCATTTTTGTAATGAGCAGATAGTAATATAAATTACTGCAGAAGAGTTGACTGCTAATTTCTGAGTAAATGTAGGATCAACATTCACTCAAAAATATTTTGAGTAAATGTAATTTGTGTTTGTATATTATCATTTGTATTCTTTTAAATATAGCTAATGTTAATGTCATTAATTTTAATCAATGTGGAAGTATAATTTCTAACAGTGAAATATCATTTTGAATGAAAAAAGGGCTAGAGATTTTACAACATAATAGTAAATTAAAATTCAAAAAAATTAAAAGTTCTTAAAATGTGGTATGCATTTAACATGAAGAAAAATATTAATTATTTAGAGCTGAAAATGAAAATTTCTCAAGATTACAATGTTTATGGTTTTCATTCTGTGTGTGTTACTAGGTGAAAGCTCATAGAGTCTTTGCTGATAGATCAAATCCATTACAGTTATTAAACCCAAATCCTAGCATAAATGCATGTGATTATGTATAAAACATCTGAAGATATTGAATATATTAAACATATTAACATGTAATACTGTAGAGAAGCACAGAGGGATATTCCTAAATGCAAGCTATTTCATTTGCTTAAATAAATAGAATTCTTAATGCAGTAAAACCACAGATGATTACAAGAGTAAATTTCATATTTCTTTCTAGATATTAAAATTTTTGCAGGAAATAAAGTTTCCCTCCTGATCCACATCAATTTGTGAAGATAGACAATTCAGTTTGCTATGAAATATATCCCATGAACCACAACAAAATTCACTTTACAAGTAAAACCCATTTAAATTAAAATAAAAATGAATCTTCATATAATCCCTTACTTGTACCATAATGATGGAAAATGAACAGGTATGTAAATTGAACACTTATCCTGATTATTTTAATTTATATTTGATAGAAATTATCTTCTATAGATAATAGAAAGTATATGGAAAAGTCATATTACTTGTTTCTTGTGACCAGTAAACTTATTCAGTCTATCACAGAGAAGTAGAAGGCTATCCATATTTTCTCAGTCATACAGAATGGAACTGCATAATGATTTTCTTTAAAACCAAGTCTGAAGTATATAAAATCTTTCCAATTTTCATAAAATTCTCCTAAACAATTTTTTCAAAGTTGCCGAAAGTGCCACCCTTCTGATAATCATATACACATTTTTATATAGTAAAAATTGACATGATCTTTCTAAAATTAATATTGAAAAGCAAGTAGATAAAAATAGGGAAATATCGAAGAAGAAAAAGATGTAATTATACTATCAGAAGCCAAGTGTTAAAAAAGTTATAGCATTTGATGATTTTGAGCAGGAAAATGATTGAAACTGACTTATAATGGTAAAAGGATCACTGTAACTTTATGTCTCCATAGTTTTGCCTGACAACTCGCTTTGTTTTACAGCCTATGTCCCTTTCTGGCAGTGTTTCTGCTGGTATAACATTATAAGAAAACATGTTGGTCTCTTGTGCAATTCATAAGGATTTTAGAATAAAGTTCTCCAGAAATCCTTCGTAGTTACATTCATCTGTATTCCTGGCACTTGCTAAGATGGTTAATTAAATTGCTGCATTTCAGACTTATCAGTCAAAATTGTTCTAGCCAAACCCTTGGCCTACTCTCCAGAACAAGCTTTTCCAAAAGTAAAGTTTTAAAATTTTAGATTCCTTTGCAATCTGGTTCGACCAGGAACTTCCCAAATTATTGAATGTTTGCTCCTTTTTGCTTAGGAATTCATCTTGTAATTTGTTTATTTCCCCTCAAGTTTCATTAAAAGCAGCAGAAAAAGAAAAACAAGCTGCAGCTTCAACAACTGCTTAGAAATATCCTCAACTAAATATCCAGTTTAGTCTCTTACAAATTCTGCTTTACAGCCAACGGTTAAAAAAAAAAAAAAAAAATCAGTCAAGTTTATGCCACATTATGACAAGGACTACCATTCCTCCAGTCTCCAATAACAGCTTTCTGATTTTGTCCTGAATTCTCATGAGAGTGACTTTTAACATTCATATATCTACCAACAATCTCTTCAAGTTAATTTAGGCTTTTCTGTCATGCTATCATGTGCATCTAAGTTCTTAGAGTCTCTCCCCATTATTCAATTCTAACACAACTTCCAAATTTAGAAGTATATATTTGATACCTTACTTAATAGTGCCAGAATCTGTCTTAGTTTCCTAGGGAAGCTGTAATGAATTAACACAAGCTTGGTGGAAAAAAAAATATTCTCTAACAATTTTGGAGATCAGAAATCCCAAATCAAGGTGTCAGGAGGGCTGGTCCCTTCTGGAGGTTCTGAGGGACCATCTTTCCCATGTCTGTCTCTCTCACATTCCAGTGGCTGATATCAAGTCTTGGTGTACCTTGCCTTGTCGATACATCAATCCAATCTCTGACTCTGCCTTTACATGACTCTCCACTGTGTCTCTGTATTTCAAATTTTCTTCTCCTTTTCCATTTAAGTACAGGGATCATTGGCTATGCTCCTCATCTTTAATTGGGGACATTCTTAATTATATCAGCAGAGATCACATTTCCCAATAAGGTCACATTGACAGGTACTAGGGGTTAATATTTGGACATACCCTTTTGGGGCAACTATTCAACTCATTCTACTGGCCAACATTATGTTCCTTCTTGACTGACAAACTTTGTATTTTGAACATTTTTTCAAGGTCATTCCGTTGGTAATAAATTATGTCTTTTTTTTGGTCTGAAACAGTCTTTATTCATATTTTTCTTTTGAAGTATAATTTTCTTGGATAAAGAATTTTACATTGGTGAGTATTTAAAATTCTGTAAAAATTTTAGCACTTTAAATATTTTACTCTATACTCTTTCTGTTTTTACAATTTCTATCAAGCAGCTTCTTCTAATTTTTATCCTCATTCCATTAGAAGTAAAGTTTGTTAGTTTTCATTTTGACTTACTTCAAGAATATCTCATTGTGTTTGGTTTTCTGCAGTTTGTATATGACATATTTTGGTGTAGGTTTTTACAGATTTTTCAGTTTTACTTTTTTGCTCTCTAATTAGTATTTTGTTCTCTGAGGTTCCTGGATCCCTGATTTGATGTATTTCAGTAATTTTTGAAAGTTCTGAGCCATTATAACTTCAATTCTTTCTTCTCTCTGTCTTATTCTTTTTATATTCTAATAATTATGTGTGTATTACATCCTTTGATATTATCCTTTCAACTTTGGATGTTTTTATCATACTTTTTGTCCTTCAGTGTTAAAAGTTAGTACCAACCCATATTTAAACTCATTGATTATTTGTTTGTCCATACCCAGTATGACGCCATTAGAAATTTTCATTTCTGTTATATGTTTTTTATTTCTACCATTTCCTTTTAATTCTTCCTTTGAATTGCCATCTTTCTGCTTAAATTACCTATGTGTTTCCTATGGTTTAAATGTTTTTGCACCCGCCAAAATCCATGTGTTCGAAACTTAATTACCAGTGCGACAGTGTTGAGAGTTGGGACCTAATGACAGGTATTTAACTCATGAGGGATCCTCCCTCATTGTTGGATTAATGCCACTATTAAAAAAAAGGCTTGTGACCAGGCGTGGTGGCTCACACCTGTAATCCTAGCACTTTGGGAGGCTGAGGCGGGTAGATTACCTGAGGTCAGGAGTTCAGGACCAGCCTGGGCAATGTGGTGAAACACCATCTCTACTAAAAAATACAAAAATTAGCCAGGTGTGGTGGCAGGCACCTGTAATCTCAGCTACTTGTGAGGCTGACACAGAAGAACTGCTTAAACCTAGGAGGTGGAGGTTGCTGTGAGCTGAGATCAGGCCATTGCACTTCAGACGGGGAGACAAGAGCGAAACTCCGTTTCAAAAAAAAAAAAAGGCTTATAGGTGTGGTTTCACTTCTCTTTTGTCATGTGTGGACCCAGAAAGAAGGTCAATACCAGATGCTGGCACCCTGATCTTGGATGTTTTTAGTTTCCAGAACCATAATAGAATAACCCAGTCTTATGTATTCTGTTTTAGAAGGACAGAATGATCTAAGACTGTTCTTGTATGTTATCTTATTTTTTCTTTTAAGTCAATGGCATATTCATTATAGTTTTAAATTACCAGCCTGATAATTCCAATATTCCTACCATATATGTGTCTAGATATGGTGCACCTAGATATCTGGGTCTAACTATTTCCCTTCAGATTATTATTTCTTTTCTTTGAGCATAGCTTGACTTTTTTTGAAAACAGGACTTGATGTGTCAGGTAATACCAACTGAGTTAATCAGACCTTTTATGTGAAGTTTTGTGTTAATCTGGCTAGAGGATGGACTGCCATTAATGTTGTAGTGAAAGATGCCAGAGGATGTCCATTCCTCTTGTGTCCATGTTTCTGTTTCCCCTGTTGTCTTTGGGGTTCATAAGTGCCACATCAGATAGAGTGTGAATCTTAATGCTGTTTCAGTTGTAATCATTATTATTATACTGGAGTCCTACTGGTGTGATCATTTGGTGTGGAGAAAGAAAACAGTTTCCTTATCTTGTGATTAATTCTTGATTTTCTTTCAGTAGGCCTTTACCTTTGGGCTTTAACCTTCAAATCTTCATGAGTGTGTCTTAAGCAATTTTTTTTTTTTTTTTTTTTTTTTTACTCCTTAAGTGATATAGGAAGTCTAATGGGATCTGGAGTAAGAGAAATGTCCTTTTGTTTAGTAGGCTAAGATTCTGGTAGTCTTTTCCCTTGTAGAGTATGCTTTTAATTAGAAGAACACTCTGTGTTTATTTCAAAGTGTTTTTTGTTTTCTTTCTCTACTCTTGTCAAACCCTTAATGGGATCTTTCTTTGTTTTTCACTATGTGAACTTGGATGGGTTTCTGGAGGTAACACCCATGAAAGCTGCCCTCTTCTAAGACTGTGGCCCTCAGGGATTTCTCACTCTCAAGCTAGTGTACGTACACTCATCTCTAAAAGTTCATCAAAATGACCATTTAAAAGTACCTACCAGTTTATGGCTCCAGTGGGTTTGCTTCAGGTAATCAGATGTCATTAGTTTTCAGATTGTTCACTGTATTACTCTGTTTTCACACTGCTATATAGATACTTGCTGAGATTGGGTAATTTTATTCTTAAAAGAGGTTTAATTGACTCAGCACCACATGGCTGGGGAGGTCTCAGGAAACTTACAATCATGGCAGAAGGTGAGGGGGAAGCAGAAAGCTTCTTCACAAGGTAGCAGGAGAGAGAGTGAATGGGGAAGAGCCCCTTATAAAACCGTCAAATCTCCTGAGAACTCTTTCACTATCAGGAGAACAGCATGGAGGAAACCATCCCCATAATCCAGTTACCTCCCACCAGGTTCCTCCCTTAACACATGGGGATTGATCATAATTCAAGATAAGATTTGTGTGGAGACACAAAGCCTAACCATATCATTCTACCCCAGGCCCCTCTCAAATCTCATATCCGTTTCACATTTCAAAACCAATCATGTCTTCCCAACAGTCCTTCAAAGCATTAATTAATTCCAGCACTAACTTACAAGTTCAAGTCCAAAGTCTCATCTGAGACAAGTCCTTTCTGCCTATGAGCCTGTAATATCAAAAGCAAGTTAGTTACTTCCAAGATACATAGGGGTACAAACATTGGGTTAATGTTTCCACTCCAAATGAAAGAAATTGGCCAAAACAAGGGGTCATAGGCCCCATGCAAGTCTGAAACTTTGCCAGATAGTCATTAAATCTTTAAGCTCGCAAATCTTTTTTTAACACTGCATCTCACATCCAAGGCATGCTGATGCAAGGAATGGGCCCCTACAGCCTTGAGCATCTCCATCCCTGTGGCTCTGCAGGGTACAGCTACTGTGGTTGCTTTCACAGGGAGGCATTGAGTGCCTGTGACTTTTCCAGGTGCATGGTGTAAGCTCTTGGTGAATATACTTTTCCAGGTTCTGGGGGACTGTGGTCTTCTTCTCACAGCTCCACTAGGCAGTGTCCCCTTGGGGACTCTATGTGGGAGCTCCAACCTCACATTTCCCTTTTGTACTGCCCTCACAGAGGTTCTCCATGAGGGCTCCACTCCTCTAGCAGACTTCTGCCTGGACATCCAGGTGTTTCCATACATCATCTGAAATCTAGGTGGAGATTCCCAAAGCTCAACTCCTGACTTCTGTGCACATGCAGGCCCAACACCATATGAAAACTGCCAAGGCTTAGGGCTTGTGCCATCTGAAGCAATGGTTTGAGCTGTAGCTTGGCCCTTTTTAGCCACAACTGGAGCTGGAGTGGCTGGGGTGGAGGGCACTATTGTTCTGAGGCTGCACAGAGCAGCAGGGCCTGGGCTCAGCCCATGAAAGAATTTTTCTCTCCTAGGCCTCAGGGCTTGTGATGGGAGGAGCTGCCCTGAAGGTCTCTGACATGCCCTGGAGATATTTCCCCATTGTCTTGGCTATTAACATGCAGTTTCTCATTATTCATGCAAATTTCTGCAGCTTGAATTTCTCCCTAGAAAAATGGGTATTTCTACCACATGATCACACTGCACATTTTCCAAACATTTACATTCGGCTTCCCTTTTAAATATAAGTTCCGATTTTAAACCATCTCTTTGTGAACACATATAACTGAATGCTTTAAAAACAAGCGAGGTCACATCTTAAATGCTTTGCTGCTTTGAAATTTCTTCTGTCAGATACTCTAAATTATCTCTCACAGCTTCGAAGATCTCTAGGGCAGGAGCAGAATGTTGTCAATCTCTTTGCTAAAGCATAGAAAGAGTGACCTTTGCTTCAGTCCCCAGTAAGTTCCACATCTCCATCTGAGACCACCACAGCCTGGACTTTATTGTCCATATCACTATCGGCATTTTAGTTTAAACCATTCAACAAGTGTCTGGGAAGTCCCAAACTTTCCAACATCTTCCTCTCTTCCTCTGAGCCCTCCAAACTGTTCCAACCTCTGCCTATTACCCAGTTCCAAAGTTGTTTCCAGTTTTTCAGGTTATATTTATAAGCAGCAGCAGACTCTGCTGGTACCATTTCCCATTTTCACACTGCCATAAAGATACTACCTGATACTGGGTAATTTGCAAAGGAAAGAGGTTTAGTTGACTCAGTTCTGCATGGTTGCAAAGGCCTCAGGAATCTTGCTATTGTAATGAAAGGTGAAGGGGAAGCAAGTATCTTCTTCACAAAGTGGCAGGAAAGAGAAAGGAAAGCAGGAAAACTGCCACTTTTAAACCCTCAGATTTCATGAGAACTTCCTCACAATCATGAGAACAGCCTGAGGGAAACTGCCCCCATGATCCAATTACCTCCCACCAGGCCCCTCCCTCAACATGTGGGGATTACTATTTGAGATGAGATTTGCGTGGGGACACAGAGCCAATCCACCTCATTTACCTTTTTCTTTTCTTTTGAGACAGGGTCTGGCTCTGTTGACCAGGCTGGACTGAAGTGCCATGATCAATCCCCAGCTCAGCCTCCCAAGCCATAGGGACTACAAGCACACACCACCACGCCCACCATATTATTGTATTTTTTGTAGAGATCAGGTTTCACCATATTGTGCAGGCTGGTCTCAAACTCCTTGGCTCAAGTGATCTGCCCTCCTCCATCTCTCGAAGTGCTGGGATTACAGGCATGAGCCACTGCACCTGGCCTGTTCACCTTTTTCTTGCTCCTACAGAAAGGAGGGCCAACTTCTAAACTCTTCACATGTTGGATCTTAAACCAAAAGTTTCTCTATTACTTTTAAAAGTCAAACCTCTTCTCATAGCTGTCTCCTGATATTCTGTCCAGTTTTCACTTCATGTTCAATTCCTTTTAGCATTTCATTAATTAAAAATATGCAAATAGAATTGTACCATAATTCCCTAAAATCATCAATAGTCTTAAAAATTATGAAGATTTATAATTTATTTATTTAAAAATTTTGAAGAAAAATCAATGATATATTTTCATATGAGATAGAGAGTAAACTAATCATACTACTAGGATAGGAGTAAACACTTAAGAATCCAACTTGAAGAGGCTATCACAAATAAAAGATAAGTTAAATGAGTGTTAGTAAGAATTATTATTGCACTTGATTAGCACATTTAAAACTCATTTACATTTATGAATTTCTAAAGATAAAATATATAAAAACTAGTCATATTGAATGAATTCATTATTTGGGGAAAGTACACCCTATTCAACATATGGTGCTGTAATAATTGGAAAGCCACATGTAGAAGAATGAAATTGGATCCTCACTTCTCACCTTATACAAAAATCAACTCAATTTGGATCAAGGAATTAAATCTAAGACTCAAAACCATAAAAATTCTAGAAGACAGTATTAGAATAAAACCCTTCTAGACACTGGCTTAGGCAAAGACTTCATGACCAAGAACCCAAAAGCAAATGCAACAAAGACAAAGATAAATAGATGGTACTTAATTAAACCAAAAACCTTCTGTACAGCAAAAGAAACCATCAGCAGAGCAAACAGACAACCCACAGTACAGGAGAAAATGTTTGCAATGTATACATTCGGCAAATGACATCCAGAATCTATAAGGAGGTCAAACAAATCTGCAAGAAAAAAACAAACAAGACCATTAAAAAGTGGGCTAAGAACATGAATAGACAATTCTCAAAAGAAGATATACAAAAGGCCAACAAATATATGAAAAGATACTCAATATCACAAATGATCGGATAAATGAAAAATCAAAACCACAGTGCAATACCACCTTACTCCTTCAAGAATGGCCATAATCAAAAAATTTAAAAATAATAGACGTTGGCATAAATGTGGTACAAAGGGAATACTTTTACACGGTTGGGGGTATGTAAACTAGTACAACCATGATAGAAAACAGTGTGGAGATTTATTAAAGAACTAAAAGTAGAACTACCATTTGATCCAGCAATCCTACTTCTGGGTATCTACCCAGAGGAAAATAAATCATTGTATGAAAAAGATACTTGCACATGCATATTTATAGTACCACAATTTGAAATTGCAAAAATATGGAACCAGCGCAAATACCCATCAATCAACAAGTGGATAAAGAAATTGTAGTATATATACATAAAACATGGAATACTCAGTCATAAAGAGGAATGAAATAATGACACTCACAGCAACCTGGATGGAATTGGAGAACATTATTCTAAGTGATGTAACTCAGGAATGGAAAACCAAACATCACGTGTTCTCACTCATAAGTCAGAGCTAAGCTATGAGGATGCAAATGCACAAGAATGGTACAATGGACTTTAGGGACTCAAGGGAAAGGGTGCAGGGTTGCTGAGGGATAAAACACTAGACACTGGGTACAGTGTATAGTGCTTTTGTGATAGGTGCACCAAAATCTCAGAAATCAAACTAAAGAAATTATTCATGAGCTGAGTGCAGTGGCTCATGCCTGTAATCCCAGCACTTTGGGAGGCTGAGGCGGGTGGATCACAAGGTCAGGAGATCAAGACCATCCTGGCTAACACAGTGAAACCCTGTCTCTACTAAAAATACAAAACAAAGCCGGGCCTGGTGGTGGGAGCCTGTAGTCCCAGCTACTCAGGAGGCTAGGAAGGGAGAATGGCATGAACCCAGGAGGCGGAGCTTTCAGTGAGCCAAGATCATGCCACTGCGCTCCAGCCTGGGCGACAGAGTACCTTTGTCTCAAAAAAGAAAAAGAAGTTATTTATGTAACCAAACACCACCTGTTCTTCAAAAATAAAAAATAAATAAATAAAAACAAAAAAGTAAAAGAGTGAGGAATAAAAGTCTTAACCATTTATCCTTTGTTTCTTAATAGTTATTACTAAATATTTAATAAGATAAATTTTCATTTTGGAGTAACATTTTGGTTTAAAATACAAAGAATCTGTGTGATCAAAAATACCACCATTTTGAAACTACTCATATATGAATGAATTTAGGCATCATCAATCAGTGTCTAATATTACAAAATAAAAAACAGAATCAGCCATTATGTCCCTCCAAATATAAGATCATAAGTCCCCCTATAAAGTACTCTTTTAAAAAATATTACATAACCTGAATCTAATATTCTGTGTATGCTACTACCAATTTATAGAAAATACAGAGGACATGAAAACATGTTACTATACATTGTGAGAATGTAATCTGGAAAAGTCAGACTATTGAAAACACTATTAAATTTAACCCAGTTTCTTCAACAACAATAATTACGAAAAATGCAATGAATAAAATTATAGTGTGCTTTAAAAATACATTTAAAAAATGAGAGACTGTTAAAAGATCATTTTTGAGCATTCGTTTTCTAGACCTAAATATAGAATATATTTTAAGGTTTATGTTTTATCTTTGCTAATATCATTGTTTATAATTTTTAGGCAATTTTGAAGCCCTATGAATATGTCTATAAAAATGTATGTTGTGTATGTTGTATAGTTTGTTTGTTTGTTTTTTTTTTTTTCCTTTCTCTTTTAGACAGGGTTTCACTTTGTTACCCAGGCTGGAGTGCAGTGGTGAGATCATTACTCACTGCAGCCTTGACTCAGCCTTGAGTCCTCCTGGACTCAAGCAATCTTTTCACCACAGTCTCCTGTGTAGCTAAGACTATAGGTGTGCAACACCATATCCAGCTAATTTTTTAATTTTTAATTTTTAATTTTTTTTGCAGAGGCAGGGTTTCACCATGTTGCCCCGGCTGGTCTGGAACTCCTGAGCTCAAGCTGTTGGCCCACCTTGGCCTTCCAAAGTGCTCAGATTACAGGTGTGAGCCACCACACCTGGCTTGTATACTTTTAAGTCTAGTAAACCAATCAGAGATACCAGGAAATTACACCAAAATCATATATAAAATCATGAGAGAAGTATATGGGATAATCCAAACTTAAAAATTATAACAAGAGAGCATTTAGAGAATAATTTAATAAAACATATACAATATTGATAGTGTTTAAAATATCAAACCCTTGAAACAGAAGAGCACAATTGGATTACAACATATAACATTTCCACTCTCATTCCACATTGCATTTAGATAACACCTCCTCAAAGTACAAAAATTAATAGTCTGTCTTTTGTATGGACGACACGAATACAGAAAAAATACAGAGTTTTAAGAGGAATATACGACGATAATGATATGATGATTATAATGAGTTTTGCTTTCTGAGGTAATTTCAAATACATGAAATTTAGAATACTAAGCCAACTTAAAAAATTTGAAATTATCGTAATAACCTATTATATAAATTTGTTTTTCTTCATTTCAAATTAGTGTCAGGTAAGAAAAATCAAAGAACTAAGTTATTGTTAAGGTCTTCAATTTTATAAATAGCATGCAGTTCCATAGTTAAACTTTGCTTTATGAAGTTTTAATGGAAAGATAGATTCTCTGAGCTCTCCTTCTCTTTCATAGCCTAAAGCTATTTTTCTGAAATAAGATGAATAACTTTTTTTTCAAAATGATGATTTTTGATGGAAAACCTTTTGATTACCATGGTTGGTTTTATTAACAGGAAGAAGTATCCTCCTTTATTAGTTTAAGCCAAGAAAGTTTATCTTCCTCTAAAAGCAGTTATTCCCTCCAGTACAAAATTTATGGCTTATAATTGTATCAGTCAGCTACTGCCATAACAATGTTGCATAAAATACACTCCAAAACTCAGAATAATACATCAACATGCATCTATTCCCATGTTTGTAGTTCTAAATGGAGCTATAAGTCATCACATTTAGGCAAGGGTCAGTTGTGAATCTCCTCTACAGACACAGATCAATGGTGCTTGGCTTTTACTACACGTTTAATTAAATCTACTTTGCATGTGTTGATATCAGCTGAAGGAGAACCAGTAAAGCAAGAAAGAAAGGCCACTCACATAAGCATATTTTAACTCCCCATTCTCTCATGCCTGTTAATATCTATTTGGCCAAAGCAAGTCACATGGCACAGGATATCTATTCAGGTAGAGGTTAAGAATTACAAAAATGTAATTAAATATATCACTTGTCCACTCTCTCAGTTACAGTTATACATGATTCTTTCCCACACAAAATTCATCTGCCTCTTCCCAAAGATTTACCAACTGGTACCCAGGATCTGATGATCTACATTGGGTCTGGAATCAGTTATTTTTATATACAGACCTAGTAGCCAAAAATACAAATTACTCTCTATCCATATGCCTACACATGATTGTAGAATAGGAGTAGAATAAGTGCAATTAAACACTCTGATTTGAAAACAGAAAAAATGGGAAATATACTGAAGCCACTGATCCCCAGGAGTTCCTAACTCCTTCTGGGCAAACATCATATCCTCATTATCTTAAGGTAGAAAATTTTCTTAGCTAGACACTGGTTTCGACTTTCTGAGAGAGGTTCTACTCTACAGACCTTTTCATTTGCCTCATCGGCACATTTAATTTGTTCTCTGCCTATAGTAAGTGGTGGACTTAAAGTCTTTTTTAACATCTTGAAAAACTAGCAACATTCTTACAAATACAGAACTCTCAATTTTTGTTTTAATGTATTCAATTACAGTCAACTACAGGTACCTGTAGCCTCATTAAATCTTTTGGAGACATTATTCTCATCAAGCTTTTGAGAGATCAATTACTTCATCATATTAGGAGTCTGTTTATTCAGGTATAAGAATCTAGTAAGTGCCACTTTACTTATCTCAGAAGACTTAAAAATGGCATAGCTGTCAAGACCTTGATTTTGTTTATTTTTATCTATAAGAAAATATTTTAAGGGTCTGGTAGTTTTTTTGAGCTTTGCCCCAAGGATTTTTTGTTTCGTTTTTGTTTTTTGCTTGGGAATGTTTACTGATTGGAGAGGACGAAGATTAAAGACAATATTGCAGTTGACTCTTGAACAACATAGGTTGGATCTGTGTGGGTCCACTTACACTTGAACTTTCTTCTGCTTCTGCCACACCTTGAGACATCAATATCAACCACTCCTCTTCTGCTTTCTCCTCAGCCTACTCAATACAAAGATGATGAAGATGAAGACCTTTATGATGATTCACTTCCATCTAATGAATTCTAAATATGTTTTCTCTTCCTTATGATTTTCTTAATAACATTTTTTCTCTAGCTTACTTTATTGTAAGAGTATAGTATATAGCCCAGGTGCAACAGCTCACTTCTGTAATCACAGCACTTTGGGAGGCCAAGGATGGTTGATCACCAGAGGTCAGGCATTCCAGACCAGCCCGGCCAACATGTTGAAATCCCGTCTCTACTAAAAATACAAAAAATTAGCCGGGCATGGTGGCAGGTGCCTGTAGTCCCAGCTACTTGGGAGGCTGCAGCGGGAGAATGGCGTGAACCCAGGAGGCAGAGCTTGCAGTGAGCCGAGATGGTACCACTGCACTCCAGCCTGGATGGCAGAGCAAGACTCCATCTCAAGAAAAAAAAAAATTAACCAGTGTTGCAGGAAGTCAGGGACGCCGAACAGAGGGACCAGCTGAAGCCATTGCAGAAGAACATAAATCGTGAAGATTTCATGGACACTTATCACTTCCCCAATCAATACCTTTGTGATTTCTTATGCCTGTCTTCACTTTAATCTCTTAATCCCATCATCTTCGTAAACTGAGGAGGATGAATATCACCTCAGGACCCTGTGATGATTACATTAACTGCACAAATTGTTTGTAGAGCATATGTGTTTGAACAATATGAAATCTGGGCACCTTGAAAAAAGAACAGGATAATAGCAATCTTCAGGGAACAAGGGAGATAAGACTTGGAGCCTGACTGCCGGTGAGCCAGGCAGAACAGAGCCATATTTCTCTTCTTTCAAATGCAAATAGGAGAAATATCGCTGAAGTATTTTTCTCAGCAAGGAATATTCCTGAGAAAGAGAATGCGCCCTGAGGGTAAGTCTATAGATGGCCCCCTTAAGGCAGCTGCCTTTTAGGGTTGAAGCTGAAGGGATGAAATAAGCCTTGGTCTCCTGTAGTGCTCCCAGGCTTATTAGGATGAGGAAATTCCTACCTAATAAATTTTGATCAGACAGGTTTTCTGCTCTCAAACCCTGTTTCCTGGTAAGATGTTATCAATGACAATGGGTGCCCAGAACTTCATTAGCAATTTTAATTTTGCCCTATCCGGTGGTCCTGTGATCTCGCCCTGCCTCCATTTGTTTTGTGATATTTTATTACCTTGTGAAGTATGTGACCTCTGTGACCCACATCCTATTCGGGCACTCCCTCCCCTTTTGAAAATCCCTAATAAGAACTTGCTGGTTTTATGGCTCAGGGAACATCACAGAACCTGCCAACATGTGATGTCTCCCCTGGACACCCAGCTTTAAATTTCTGTCTCCTGTGCTCTTTCCCTTTACTTCTCATATCAGCCCAGACACCTAGGAAATAGAAAATAACCCACGATAAATATCGGGGGCAGGGTTTCCCCCAATAAACCAGGCATGGCAATGGGTGTCTGTAATCCCAGCTACTCGGGAGGCTGAGGCAGGAGAATTGCTTGAACCCGGGAGGAGGAGGTTCCAGTGAGCAGAGATCACGCCACTGCACTCCAGCCTGGGCAACAAGAGTAAAACTCCATCAAAAAAAAAAAAAAAAATACAGCATATAATACATATAACATACAAAGTGTTTGTTAATTGACTGTTTGTTATTGGTAAGGCTTCAGATTGGTTTCCTTAATCTCTGCATTGTTTAAAGATCAATTGTATTTTCAAATCTAGCATGTCCCAGCATTTCTAAGCTCTCCATAATTCTTTTTTAATGCTTGTAAACTAGCCTGTCTTTTTTTTCCCCCTAAACCCCTGTAATGGTTTTCTCAACTCCTAATACACAATCTGAAAGCCCATGCCACATATTTTACATTATTGTTATGTCAGCACTCCACTTCTAGGTGCCAATATCTTGATTTGTTAGCTATTAACTCAATAATGCTTAGTAACTATATACTCCAAACCTTAGTAACACAAGGTAACAATAATTATTTATTTTCATTTTCATAGGTCGCCAGCTCTGTTGTGAATCAACAAATCTAGGCTGAACTTTGTTGGAGGCTGTATTTCAAACTGTGGATCTGGAGGGGCTTAGCTCTTCACTATGAATTGGGCTCAGGCAGAAATGCTAGGAGGCAAGTCTGTCTACTCAGACACACTCAGGCTCTCCTTTTCTATCACGTCTCATAAAATCCCCTTAGGAACAATAATTCTTGTGATAAAGAACATGAATGCACAGAGGCATAAAATAGTGGGAACCATATTGCAATCTATCACAATAATATCACTAAATTTATAGTAATTTTTTACATTAATTGCCATAAATTGATTTTAATTTAGTTCACTAAGAAATTATAAAGTTTTCATAATAATCAAACTTACCTTTTAAAAAAATATATAAGCCAGGCTTCAAACTTATAAACCTGTTATAATTTGAAATATGAATAAATTGCTTACCAATTCACCAATGGAAATATTCTGTTATCACTTCCACAAACTCTTTAATCTTTGAACACTAATTTTAATGCAATTTGTTCTTAATACATATACACAAATAGAGGAACCTCAAGGTTAATTCTTCCTGCAAAGGGACAAAATACAGCACAGATTTTAAACCAGATTTACTCACAGTTATAAACCTTAGTTTAGAACCAGTTTTTCCCTTGGGCACTCTTTTGAGGAAGATCAGTGATGACATAGATTGTCTCATTTTTGCTAATAGTCTCTTACCCATTCACATTTTTTATAATTATTTGCTTACTCTTGCTTAATTATTTCTTTAATCTTCTACCACTTACCTCAACAAATCATTCTACTTTCCCTTAAAGGCAGAGTCAGGGCAAATTGTCTTTATCCATCTTCCTTCTCTAAATTTCCAAAGAAAGACTGGTACCCAGATTCTGGAAAGCATAATAGAGATAATCTGAAATAGATCTGACCTTGGTCTTCTATATTACCTTTGGGTTAGACTCTCTTGCCTTTCCAAGGGTAGATGAGAGTCTGGGAGTACTCATGAAATGTAACTGATCTTACAATTCCCACAGACAATACATTTTTAATTATCTTCCCACTTACAAGTTAGAAAAGTATACAGATTGTTCTCTCTCCATATGTGTTTACACCCCCACATCTGTAGCTGGCACAGCATTCGCTCTGTTTAATGACCATTGCTCTTGATCTTTCTCTTCTACTGACACAAGCTGATCGCCCTTTTACAGCAACATTCTGTCAATCCTGGTAATCTAAATGGTTTGCCCAGCACAGATCTTGCTTATAACTGTATTTAATTAATTGTGAGGTCTCCAGGAATAAAATGAACAGGACATGCCTTAGTCAACCTGGACTGCTATACAAAACACTATAGCCTGTGTGGCTTAAACAGTAGAAGTGTATTTCTATGCTTTTTGGCTCAAAATCTGAAATCAAGGTGCGATCATGGTTGGATTCTGGTGATGGCCCTCTTCTTGACAGGCAGATAGTCCCCTTCTCACTGTGTCCTCACATGGCAAAGAGAGAAAGCTCTGGTGTCTCTTCCACTTTCTGTAAAGTAACTAATCCCTTCATGAGAGTTCTACCCTGATAACCTCATCTAAATCTAACCACCTCCTAAAGACCTCATCTCCCAAAGCATCACATTGGGAGTTAGAGATTCAACATATGAACTTGAGGGGGGAACAGAAACAATCATTTCATAACAGATCACAAACTAAGGCTTTGCTTGGACTATACCCCTGAAACAACATTATCATGATCAACAATAATTACAAATACAACATATCCAATATGCCCAATAGAGGCAAAACTGAGTCACCTGCAGTTATAGATCTTTGATAAATTCCCAGACATGGGTCAGTTAAAAGAGCTTAAGTCTCTTCACTGAGTATAGGGCTAATACATTCAGGGAGAGCTACATAACATGCAGAAATACAGTGTATATTTTTCTCTTTATCTCCCCAAAAGGAGCTCATACACATTAAACAGAATAATGGTGCAGTAGAGAAAGGAAAATGCCTAGTCATTCATGGATTATAGAATGCTAGGCCTGATCTATCAGAAATCCCTGTTAAGTCAAAAAGGTAGTGTAGTTCTTCCGGTCTATTTCAGTCTAAGAGAATGTTTCAAAACAAACACACTTTGGTTCTTTTCCCAGTTCTAAGGAGATTAGTTGGAACAGAAATATGTGACAAAAACACAGTACCTACATTGGCTGTCAAATGATTTTAGGAGCTATTGAAGGATGATCAAGAGCCAGACAATGGAATCTCACCCTCCCATACCAAAATAGTAAATTAAAACAGTACTAAAGACTGCTTTCAGGTAGGTTCTAGTAGGTAGAAGCAGGCCAATGTTCCTACTGCAAAAAAATCAGGGAAATTTGTATAAGTTACAAAAAACATATTTTCAAAGGCATGGGATACTATGGAAGAAATGAAATTTAGATAAACAAAAATTACAGTGAGAGGATAACTTTTCCTGAGTGAGCTGATAAACTGTAGTCTTTTTTTAGACCCCTGAGGACATTTGCTGCCTCTGGGCACAGGCTGTGGATCTGGTTTAGCTCAAGCGGAGAGATTCTGCTGGCAGAAAAAGAACCTGTAAAGCTTTTAGTTGACATGCAATGCTAGAATAACGAGACAGAAAGCTGTGAGGCCTTAAATGCTTGACCAATTCTCTCTAAGGGGTGCTTTCCAAGCTCTGGGACTATGTGGGAATCTGGGGAGTTAAGAAAAATGTTCTGAAATGCAGACCGAAATGCTCTGCAATCCACTAGGCTTAAGAAACAAAGTCCTGCTGAACGGAAGTGGCTGAATTCAGGCACATGGTTTGAGTCTCTTCATATCTGTCTTTGAACTTTCAGGACAGAGAGAGTGTGAAGCTTGGCTAGGAAGTTCTAAAGGGCAGAGCTTGATGCTTTATTTTTAAAACTTCAGAGCTATTGCTTTTTTATGGGCAAATATATCATGCTAATATTTCTAGCAATAATGAAAATAGACTTTGAATGGTCTTGAAATATTTTCTAGTAATTATGAAACTCTGACTTGTGGAGAGCATGTGTTGCTAAAGCTGTCACCTTGCATCTCCTTTGACGACTGTTAGAAATACATGTGAGCCATAGACTCAAATCTCCGGTTTATGTGAAGACAAAGCTATTTTCTCCATCAGATTTGCAATATCCAGTGTTCACTTGACCTAGTGTGTTCTTTCCCCCACTTGTTTCTGTCCTTCTCTAGGATTTTTAGCTTACTTATTACCTGTTCAAACAAGCTGTGACTGGCCAGATTATTGGGAGTAGGCCACCCTTCATTTCCTGGTTATGCACTCTGTTCATTTCTAATAACTTATAAGAGTGTATAGGTAATGTATATATTCTGAGTTCCTTTTATCTTGCAATGTTCCTCCCCAGAATAGTGGCTTCTATAGAGCTAGGACAATTTTTGTCTTTCTCTTTTGGATATGTCCCGTAACCCCTAGCATAGCCACATACACAATAATCACTGAATAAATTTTTGTTGAGTTAAATTAACAAATCAATATGGTATTATCATAAAATATATGTTGTGACAGTCACTATGCTCATTTTCACTTTATTTTTGCCATACACATCTTCAATAATTTTGGCACTTGTCAAGGTCAAAAGTTGTATTATTCTGTCCATGAAAGAAAACACATATTCACAAGCACAATGTATTATACAACTTTTGATGTTATTTTGTTAAATTATAATTCTATAAATAAATAGACCTTCCCCTGAATACAAGTGGTTATTGATCATTGAACTATTATTATAGTCTTATTAAATAAGCAAACACATTTCATATATGTTGTTTTAAATGATTTTTTGTTAAGATTAAAAACCTACATAAGTATCTTCCAATTTCTCATTCAATGGGAGATAATAGTGCATGGAATTCCAGTATGTTATTCATGCTTTGATGTCTGTTTACAGCCATCCCTTTGATAAAACAAGTCAGTGTTAAGCTTCAGTAGGCTGAAAAATTTAATGTGATTAGTTCTCATTAATGTCAGAGTTAAGCTTTTTCCTTATAATAAGGGCAGATCCATTCAAACAAGAATCTTGCAGAAACCAAGTATCTGTCACACAATGATTGTCCTTTCTTGCACCACTAATTTCAGGTCATCTAATAGAATGTAAAGGGAAAAGTTGCACAAAACAATAAATTGACAAACATCTATGTAAATATAACCAGTTTTATGAAACAGATGCATATACAAAAATGAAATTTGGTACATATATTTAACCATACTTTTTAATAGCATGAGTTTAATTCTGATATTAGAAATTATAGTCAATTTAAGTGATTATGAAATATGCAAAATAATATAAGCTAAATAATAAGCTCCAATAAATTTAAAACCCACCGAAAATACCCATTATCATATTGGTATTTCTTTTCTTGCCTCTAGTACTGGCATGGCCAAGAATAACCAAGACTAAATCATTCCCTCAGGATTCTTATAAGCATTTGCTAAAGGAAACCCTCCAGGAAAATAGGGAATTCTATAAAAACATAGGTTGAGGACCTAGAATTGTGATTTTGATATAGGAAATACAATGACTCATAAGTTTTTAAAGCATTTAATAGGCTAAGTAAAATATTTAAAGTAAGCACTGTTTTTCCATAATATGGGATAATTTAATGACTAAAAAATTTGATGTATCTTGTTTTATAAATAAAATCACAATAAAAATATTAGAATCTAAGCCTTCCTGGGAATTCCTAATTATTTTCAAAGTAGAGAAAATGTCAAAAGAATTATCTGTCAAAGCATATGAGAAGTTGGCGTATGTTGATAAATCAGCATCAAGAAAAGTTTAATTTAATACTTGCCTTAGTAATTACAAGGGCAAATTTTTGAAATAATTCTTACGAGCACCAGGCGCCTTTTTTTTTTTTATTTGTAACTTAATATGTCAGGATTTGAATTATATTAAATGCTGTAACATTGATTACAATTTATGTTCTACATTTCTCAAATATGTATTTATTATTTAATAATCTTTGGTTATTTTGTTGTTTTTGTTGCAACTTTCTGCAGGGATGCAACAACTCTAGCTCCAGAGACTGGGAACTTTTATCACTAAATTATACTGTACTGCTTCTTTATAATGGACCATAAAGTAACATACCAGAGAAATTCTATAAGCAAAGTAATCAGCAAAGCTGTATTAAACACATTCACACAATAAAATGAGGAGTAGGAATGTTAAACAGGAGAAAATATGACACTATGGCAGTAAGCATTACATGCGAAAAGAAGGTAATTTCATATTTACTAAAGATAGAATTAACTATAAATATCTAATAGCCTGAACGCAATAAGTAATCTATAACTACATAAATCGGATGTCTTTTAAGTTAGAAAGATTAGACAGAACAAAATTGGTATGCATCTTTCACACAGAAATAAATACTACTCTTAACCAATGAAATAAACACTACTCTTAACCAATGACCTACTCTATATACATATATATACACATATATGTATATCAAACACAGCATAATACTAAATTTGATATTGCCTACCAAGAGAAAGAGGGTTATCAAATATGATGATTAACTTCATGGCTTCCATATTGAGTATTAGTCACTGGTAGAAGTAAGAATCAATTGAATTTATGAAGTTGAACAACAATTTCCTTTGGGTCATGTTGAATACACTAGTGGAGATGTAGGGCCGTAATTCAGAAAATAACTCTACTTCGGTAAATATTTGAGAACAATAGAAAGTAAATTAAACAATGGCTTTGGTTGAGGTAACCGAATAAAAAAAGAGAGAGAGTGGTTGGGCGCCGTGGCTCGCGCCTGTAATCCCAGCACTTTGAGAGGCCAAGGCAGGTAGATCACAGGGTCGAGTGATCAAGACCATCCTGGCCAACACGGTGAAACTTCGTCTCTACTAAAAGTACAAAAATTAGCCAGGGGTGGTAGCTGGCACATGCCTGTAGTCCCAGCTACTCGGGAAGCTGAGGCAGGAGAATCACTTGAACCTGGGACGTGGAAGTTCCAGTGAGCTAAGATCATGCCATTGCACCCAGCCTGACGACATAGTGAGACTCTGTCTCAAAAACAAAACACACACACACACACACACATATATAAAAAGAGAGAGAGAGAACAGTAATTTCAAAAGTAGGAGCAGTATTTTATTTGGCCAAAGTAGTATTTTAAAAATCAGCATGTGTGATTTTAGGTAAGATGTATATTCTCCATTTAGGCAAGTTTCACCCTACTTACTGTATTTTATCACTGGTGCCCTCACTCAATTATATTACCTGCATGTCTCCTGAAGTCATTTCAGCTTTCAACCCTCATAAAAGATCCAAAACAATAGGTAAGCTTAGGACTTGGCTTTGGGGAACTCAAATTCACTTGATTTGTGAATGCAGTACACTTTACAATAATCCGTATCAAAATATTTGTGGTGAAGGACCAGGCTTTATTTTGTGTTTTATAT
>NW_012107875.1:124258-125431 GCF_000951045.1 Mandrillus leucophaeus | reverse complement strand
TGGCATTCTCCCTGTGTGTTTGCCTCTCTGCCCAAATTTCCCCTTTTGAATAAGGACACCAGTCACGTAGGATTGAGAGGCTCACCCTAATAACCTTACCTTAACTAATTACATCTGCAAAAAAAAAAAAGAAACAATTTCCAGATAAGGTCACATTATGAGTTACTGGGGGTTAAGACTTACGAGTTTATGGACACACAATTCTACTCATAACAATCATTACAATAATGTCATAGAAGTGTCCATTAGCTTTAAACATTTGAAAATGCTTTTTCTAGTTTCCATATTCATTTTATGGTATGCCTGCAGTTAAGAATACACAGGTTAGTTTCAAAGAATAAAACAGTATTTGAAGAAAAAGAAAAGAGAGAGAGAGCCTAAAATTCAGAAGGTCAGGAAAGATAAATTACAATAAATATATATCAGAAAAAAGAAGCTTCACATTGATATTTTCAGGATAGTTCTTCTCTTGTGACCCGAGTATCTTTTCCCAGCTATGCCATTGCCTCTAATTTCTGTCAAAGGCAAGTCTTGTAACCTGGTGTTCTAGGCTTCTTTCATCTCTTTTGAAATTCTGCCTCCAGACTTTTCCTACTAAAGTAGCCCTAGAGAAATCCTTGCTATATTAACTTCAGACAATTTCACTGCTTATTCCAGAGGGAAGTCCCATATCAGGGAAACAATCTATCTTTACTTACATACTTCTAGTCTATCTTCAGGTCTCTGAATAACAACTTGTTGATGGAGACTTTTTTTCTGGATCTATGTCATTTTTTGAGTAGTAGTACTTTTCCTAAATCCTGAATACATGTTATTCTGAAATGCCTTTCAGTCTGGTATAATCTGATTGTGACAAAAATTCCTGTATGTTTATGACACATGCATAGTATTCTATTTTCCTGTTGACTTGTTTTCCTGTTATTATTTTTTTTCTGGGATTCTTCTTCCAGTGAAAATCAGAGAAAGGCCAGGTTTGGTGGCTCATGCCTGCAATCCCAGCAGTTTAGGAGGATGAGGCAGGTGGACTTGCTTGAGCCCAGGAATTTGAGACCAGCCTGGGCAACATAGGGAGACCCCATCTCTCCTAAAAGTGCAAAAAATTATCTGGGCAAGGTGGCATGTGCCTGTAGTCCCAGCTAGCTAACTGGGAGGTTGAGATGGGAGTATCACCTG
>NW_012107875.1:116962-123888 GCF_000951045.1 Mandrillus leucophaeus | reverse complement strand
TGAAAGGGTCAAAAAAATTTAAATAGTTACCGTATCATTAATGAAACCATTAGGACCATTAAATAATAAAATCTTGTTAATTTGTGGGAAAAAAAACAGTAGTGCCACATAAATTATTAGGATACAAGAAGACAATGTTGATGTTATACTATGTGAAATTGTGCTTTGTGTTGTAGGATATGCTTTGGTTCTGTACCCCACCCAAATCTCATGTCGAATTGTAATTCTCAGTGTTGGAGGAGGGGCTTGGTAGGAGGTGACTGAATCGTAGGAGTGGGCTTCCCCCTTGCTGTTCTCGTAACAGTGAGTTCTCAGGAGATCTAGTTGTTTGAAAGTGTGCAACACCTCCCCTTAATCTTTGTCTTTCCTGTCAACCATGTGAAAATGTGCCTGCTTCCCCTTTGCCTTCTGCCATGATTGTAAATTTCCTGAGATCTTTCCAGAAGCAGAAGTCTTTATAGCCACAGAACCGTGAGCTGATTAAACCTCTTTTCTTTATAAATTATCCAGTTTCAGGTATGTCTTTATAGCAGTTTGAGGACAGACTAATACACCGTACCTTTGGCAGTTTTGAAAATTACCATTAAATGGAGTGATGACCTGATGAAAAATAATGCAATTAGATATTGTTTATAAATATTTTAGGAAATAAATACCTTTTAAAGGATGTAAGATGTAACATATTGTAGATTATTAATTTAGGGCAAATTATTTAACATCTCTCTGCCTTGGCTTCCTCACTACAGGAATAGTAGGTTTATTATGAGAATTACTGAGTTAATATTTGTAAATTAGTTAATATTTATATTACTTTCATGTTGACTATCTAAAAGTATTTTAAGAAATTTTTATTTAACTTTTGGCTAGAACCACCATCTTCCAGTAATTCACCAAAATGACCACCACAAAGGGAAAGAGACGAGGCATGTGATATATGTTCCCTAGGCCTTTTAGTAAACATGGAATTGCTCCTTTGTCCATGTATATGCGAATCTATAAGAAAGATGATATTGTAGACATCAAGGATATGGGTACTGTTCAAAAGGAATTATTTATGAAATATTTGTAATGGTTTGAAGATAGTTCCTCTATATCATCATGAAAGAAATGAATAATTTACAAAAAAAAAATTTTATTTTATGCAGCCAATTTTTGCTATCAGTTTTGAAAACTATATTTTAATATTTGCAGTTTGTGTGACTTTAATTGTCATGTTGCTTCAACTTTTGATTTAAAAAGGAAGTAATCCAAAACATAAATTATACTTTTATCTGTTATCTCCAGTGCTCCAAAAGATGCCAAATAGATCATAAACAACTATGTTTTTTTCAACTTGCACTTTTCTTTTCTTTTTTTCTTAATTTATAAGGCTCGTCTACAAACAAATTAGCCTGGAAAAATATAAGTGTAATCCAAAGACAAACAAAAATAATGAGTTACTGCTTTGGCTTTTCAGTATCCCTTCTCTCTTGTATTCCCATATTTAAACATTAATGACAATAGCATCATCTTCTTCATTATATGATATATCCTACAGATATTTGACTATCCTCCAACATATATGTTTTCAAATACAGTGTATTAATAGAAAATGTGAGGTATATCAAGCCCAAGAGATAAGGAGACAATTGCCATTGAACTCATGGCTTATTACTCACAGTTCCAAAGGAAAGGCATGCTGTGCCACTGGCATCAGACAGGGAAGCACAAACGCTGATCACAAAGCAGTTAGAGAGAAGGAAACTGTGGGACAGAGCCTTTATCATGATTTTCATAGGCGGCAAAGGGTGACACATGGTAAGGAAGGTTACAATTGCCTAGTTTCAGGCTCTGCAGCATAGTAGCTGTCACTAGTTGTCTGGTACCTGACTCTAGGGAGACTAGGAGAGATGTGCAGTGGCTGACAGAGTAAAATCCCAGTAAGGCAGGTGGGTGAGATTGTAGACTTCAGATTGGTTGGTCCGTATTTGAAAAGTATGCCCCAGGGGAAGCACACTTCCTGAGGAAAGGAGAGAAAGGCATGAGGGACACCAGAGGCCAAGGTACAGTGATACAGGCATATTATCAGGTTGTTCAGAAGAAGGTGTGTCTGGCATCTGCTTGTAGTACAGACGTTAAAGCATCAAGTTTACAGAAAGTAGAAACATAGTAAATATTAAAATCACACAGAAATCTTAATTCCTCAACTGTTATAGTCACATTCATATCTGGAAATTCTGTAACCTTAAAGTAAGTTTAAAAGTTAACTGTCACTGTTCTGTAAATAAAATGTTAGGACAAGTGTAGAAGGTAAAAACAAATAATGGTCTAATACAGCTTTCCAAAAGGAGTAGATTAAGTTATCACTGCTTTCTTCCGTTACCCATTTCGTGTCTCCTTTTTTTCAACTTGCACTTTTTCTTTTCAGAAGTCTTTAGCTGACTAGCTTGCTCAAACCCACATTTCCAAAGGTCTGGGTGTCAATAGTGCTGCCGTTATTGAGTTGGATATTTTAAATTTACTTTTATTGTGGACATGGATATAATAAAAAGTATTCCAGAAATATAGCTCTTCCTGTTCTCATGGTTACTTATTTATTTTCTGAGATGCCAAAATGACAAATCTTTTATTGAATGTCAATACAATATGACATTATACTAGGTGCTGAATACATGAACTGACTAAGACAAAAGTAGTTCATCATAATTAAGTTGGCTATGTCTATATAAAACAGTTGTAATTAATGGAGTGGCTAGGATGACCATAATGACATGAGCCAACAAGGAAAGAATAACAAAGGCAGTAGGAGAAAAACTGTAATCTTAAATATCACTTAACATATACCAGAAACATGCTCATTTTTAAAGAGCAGCAAATGAATGAGGTCCTTCGACTTTAAGCTACTCACTGTGTTCCAATTTACTAATAATTGATCATGCTGACTCCAGTATGGGCAATATATTAGAAAAGAGACTTATACACAGAGACTCACATGCCCTTGTTTATGAAGTTCTTAAATATTTACAATTTTTTCTCACCTATCTTTACATATCCCATAGTGTAGTTTTCAATAACTTTTTTATCAGGATATACAGGTACAGAGCTTCTAACAGAAGTGAAAGGATCATGTAATCAGTGTCTATGTTATAGTCTGTAGATTCTAATGTCAAGTGTTTTCATCTTTGGATGTTTTAGAAAGGAAAAAAGAAGCAGAGCCACCAATAACAGGAAGTGACAACTTTCAATTACTTTTTCAGTCACTCACAGTAACAAATGTCTCCTCTTGTATAAGAACATGTATCAATATTGTAAACTATTTTATTTTTCTCATTTTTTTGTCAATCCTGTCATCTTAGGCTCTCTGTCAGTAATTATCAGGATGAAGACTGATAGAGATGCCCTAGAAAATAACAATAATGGAGAAATTTGTCCTTGGAGAACATTGGACTTAGAATGTAAACTACCACCATCATAACAATAATTAAATTGTAGTAATTATATGATAATTGAATAATTATTAATAAGAGGTACTATACATTGAAATGACATGCCAGGTATCGATATGGTTATCGCATTATTTAATCTTTACCTCAAGCTAATAGTTTCACTACCTTTTCGAGAGAGGACTGTAAGAAAGTATTGAGATTGAAAGGTATAGAGGGAAATATTAGCCATTTTAAATTGTATTTTAATAAGACACAATGCAATAAGCGCTTATTGTAAAACTAAGTCAATATATAGAACTTTGTATAGGATCCTGTATTTACTTATTGTAAAATTAAGTCAATATATAGGACTCTGTAGGTTATTCGTAGCTTCAAATATTTCTCAATACAAAATCTCATGCCTTGAACATGTTTAATAAATAAAATGTTTTGTGCATCACATAATTAGAAAGACTTTATACATTATACATCACATTAAAAGATATCAATGTCATGTGTGGTAGACTGAAAAGCAACCCGCAAAAGATATTGTATCCCGATTTGAGGGGAGCTGTGAGTTACCTTACACGGCAAACAAAACAAAACAAAACAAAACAAAAACATGTATTTGTAGATGTGATTATATTCAGGATCCTGAGATGGAGAGATATCCAAATGGTCCCTAAATGCAATCACAATCAGGTGTATCCTTGTAATAGAAAGTCAAGGGGATATTTACATAAACAGAGGAGAAAAAAAGATGTTTAGATGGAGCAGAAAGAGATTGTAAAATGTTGGCCTTGAAGATTGGAGTGATGTAACCAAAACTCAAGGAATGTACGCGGCTACCAGAAGCTGAAAGAGTCAGGGAATTGATTATTCTCTGCAACATCCAGAGGTAGTGGCCCCATTGACACCTTTAATTTCAGCCCAGTGTTACTGAGGGTTGATGATAATATACTTCAAGGTTTTAGACTACTCACACCTGCAGTATGAGTCGAAAATTCCAAAAGAGTGAATTGAATTAAGAACATAGATGAAAGAATCTATGCAATGAAGGAAAAAAAAAAAAAACAGTTCTGTTTTCCTAATTTCATACTGATCTGATGTAGTCAGGTCAGCACCACACCAAGAGGTGACTGAAATAATGACTGTAAAATAATTATTATAGAGCCAGGAACAGTGTGCATTTAGTACTTAACAAAAGAAACATGTTAATACAGTGGAGAACAGCCTTTAAAAAATGCCAAAGACAGATGTAAAGAAAAAGTTCACGAATGACTATGTTAGGGGGCCAGGGATGCTAGAAAGAAGGAACTATAGTTGCTTCTACTTTAATCAAGGCTGAAAAAGCAAAGGAGCCAATTTAATGAATATGACCCTGAGTGTAATTTAGCACAAATTTAATAGGATTGTCTTCTTTCTCTAACATTCTCTCCCGAGTACATTGTTTCTCTGCTAGGAATTTGGGTCATAATTTGGACATAGAGAATTCAAGTTCTTAGAATACATTTTCTCATTGCATCTAGGTGCTTTCTTCTTTCTCTGAAAATCGACTTTATTCCTATCACACGGATTTGTTTAGTAAAATTATACATATGCTTCAAGATGCAATTCAATATATTCCTTGACAATGATCTCCGATCATGTCATGGTCAATCATTTATTATGGGAATAATCTCAATATGAAAATGATTAGTTAACATATCCATCTCCTTCAGCAAACTATGGTTTTGAGAAGATCACACACTATGTTTCACTCACCATGCTATCTCCAGGATTTCCCTCAGTATTTGGCACATAGTGGACATATAATAAAGCAGGTCTTTGAATAGTGTCGTTTTGTTTAATGACTGTTTTCTTACAACGTGATGAAAACAACACAAAACAAATTTTTGTCCAGAGCGACTCTCTGTGTGCATTTTGCATGTTCTCCCAATGTCAGTGGGGTTTTCTGCAGGTAATCAATTTTTCCTCCCACATCCCAAAGCTGTGCACGTTAGGTGAATTGGCGATGTGTCTAAATAGTCCCAATCCTAATGAGTAAGTACAAGTGTATGTATGAGTGTGCCTTGAGAGGGAATGACATCCTGTATAGGGTGGGTTCCTGCCTTGTGCGCTGAGCTGCTAGGAATAGGTTTCGGTCAACCATGACCCTGAACTGGAGTAAGCCAGTTAGAAAATGAATAAAGAAATGAATACAAAACATTGTCAAAGAAAAACTCATAAAATCTAGAGTAACCATTACAATGCATAACAATAAATAATGTGGTATCAAAGTGGTCAGCAAGCAGGCTGTATTTGTGATTGTTTGGTTTTGCACCATGTGATGGTAGGAAGTGCTCCTTAAAAATATTTGCTTTGTAAACATTTATTAACTCGTCACTACTAGGACCACTGTCACTCTTTGATTACCAAATATTAGATAAATAATAATCTTACTTATTTTTATTAATCTGTCTTAAATGTATGTACAGTTAAAATTTATTTCAATGTTTAATATTGGATCTTTATTTAGAAGTTTGGTGATAGTTTTGTGACCAGAAATAGGCCATTAGAACCGAAATCTTGTTTATATCAATCCACCTGTAGTAAAATCAGTTTATTATACGTCCTTATATTTAAAGTTGAAGTTTACAGGAATCTGTATGTGACATTAAGTGAGGACTTATTGTACAAGTTTAAAGAATGAATGCAAACTCCATTTTGTTTTGGAATAAGAGCAAATTCTGGTATGAGTAGATTCATTATACAAAGCAATACTACAAATAGAGAAGTCTAAAGTGAAGATGAGCGATTGATAAATGAAACTATAACATTGGTAGACTAGATAACATGGATTTGAACACATTTGAATACACATTCCATAATATCCAGAGAAGAGATCGGCTTAACAGATGAATACTATTAAAATAATATAAATGAAGGAAATTCAAGAAACCGCAACAGTTTCCCAAAAATGAGAAGACTAAAGTAAAAATGAGTGCCAGTCTCGTTTAAGTAATGAGTAGTCCTTATGACTACATTTTCATGGTCCTTTGCTTCAGATGCTGAAGATAAACGTGCTCAATACAATTGGCTATGCCTAATTTGAGTGCCTATACTCGGGCCATAATCCTAAATCAACAGGAAGTAGGGCGAAGTATTGGTACCTGCTATAACATGAATTATCTGGAAAACATTATGCCAATTTTAAAAAACCAATCACAGAAGGCCACATATTGTATGTAGACGACAAGTAAATTAGCGGTTCCCTGGAGAAGGGAGTAATTTTTAAAAGTTCCAAAATTAAATGGAGGTGATGGTTGCATAACTCTGTGAATATATATTTTTAAACCACTGGATTTAAAAGGGTGAATTTTAGAGTATATAAATTATATCTCCAAAAAAAGTCATTATTAAAAACTGGGAGAAAGAGGCCAGGTGCAGTGGCTCACGTCTGTAATCCCAGCACTTTGGGAGGCCGAGGAAGGTGGATCAAAAGGTCAGGAGTTCGAGACCAGCCTGGCCAACATGGTGAAT